>NW_028274807.1:44889227-45192258 GCF_037043125.1 Eumetopias jubatus
GGTATCACAAAACAGTATGAAAGAGGAGAGGGCTTCTCTGATGGAGAACTCCAGAGAGCTGTAGAAGTTCTCCAGGAGTATTCACCTGAGACTGCTCATGAGCAAATAAATCAATAAAGGAGATTTAAATAAGATCATAAAAAGGATGCAATTATTTAAAAAAAAGGGGGCAGGAAATGGAAGAAAATGGAGCAAAGAACAGATGGGACAAATGGGAACAAAACAGCAAGATAGACTTAAAACTAACCATTTCAGTAACCACATTAAATGTAAATAGACTAAACATCCCAATTAAAAGAAAGAAGTTGTCAGATTGGATTTTTTTTTTTAAAAAGTGCAAGACCCAGGGATGTTCTACCTGCAGGAAATGTACTTTATTTTTAATTTAATTTTTTTTTAGAGAGGGACGAAGGGAAGGGCAGAGAGAGACTCTCATCAGGCTCCATGCTGAGCAAGAAGCCGAATATGGGGCTCAGTCTCATTACCCTGATGAGATCATGACCCGAGCTGAAATCAAGAGACAGATGCTCTACTGACTGAGCCACCCAGGCGCCCTGGAAATGTACTTTAAATATAAAAATTCAGGGGCACCTGGCTGACTCAGTCAGTAGAGCATCTGACTCTTGATCTCAAGGTTGTAAGTTTGAGTCCCATGTTGGGTATAGAGATTTCTTAAAAATAAAATCTTTAAGAAAAATTAAAAGTAAATATAAAAATCCAAATAGATGAAAATAAAGGGACACAAGGAAACTTTTGGGGTTGATGGATACATTCACTATCTTGATTGGGGTTAAATATTCATAGTTGTACACATATGCCAAAACTTAACCAATTGTATACTTTACGTGCAGTTTTTTCATGCCAATTACACCTCATTAAAGCTGTTAAAAAATAGTATGGTATGTGTGGAGAATGGGAAGAAGTCTAAAATTTATGCAGCAGTGGGAAGTAAGTTTCAAAAAATAGGTGTGAGCTCAATTGTGAAGCAATTTAAATGCTAAACTGAGTTTGGACTTTGTGCTACAGACCAGGTGTTAGCAAACATTTTCTGTAAAGGGCCAGACAGTATACATTTTAGGCTTTGCAGACCAAGAGTCAAAATCAATGTCACCATGTACCTGTGTAATCATTTAAAAATCCAAAGGCTATTCTTAGCTCACAAACTGTACAAAAACCAGGCGGTGGGCCAGATTTGGCCAAAGTGCAATAGTTTGCCAACTCTTACACTAGACAATAGACAGTAGCTCGCTCATCTCTACCATTTAGAAATATAACTGGCAGTGGCTATGATGTAGATTTGATCAGGGAGAAGGCAAAGGCAAGCAAATGAGATGAATGCAATAAGTACAAGAAATGGCGGATTTACATAATAAGGTTATAGTATTATGGATGGAAACTAAAAAATAGAATCATTATAGATCTTCTTTATCCATTCATCTGTTGATAAGTACTTAGGATGTTTCTGTATCTTGGCTATTGTGAATAATGCTGCAATAAACAAGAGTGCAGATATCTTTTTGATATCCTGCCTTCATTTCCTTTGGATAAATACTCAGAAGTGAGATTGCTGAGTCATATGGTAGTTCCATTAATCTTTTGAGGAACTATACTATTTTCTGTAGTGGCTTAAACAAGTTACCTTCCCATCAACAATCCAGAACAGTTTCCTTTTGTCCACATCCTTGCCAACACTTATTTTCTGTCTCTTTGATAGTAGCCATTTTAACAAATATGAGGTAATATTATGGTTTTGATGTGCATTTTTCTGAGGATTAGTGATGCTGAGCATCCTTTCATGTGTCTGTTGGCCGTTTGGATGTCTTTTTTGGAAAAATGTCTATTTAGTTCCTATACCCATTTTTTATCCAATTACTTGTTTTGTTGTTGAGTTGGATTTTTATAAATTTTGAATATTAACATCTTATCAGATAGATGGCTTGCAAATATGTTCTCCCATTCCATGGTTTTCCTTTTCATTTTGTTGATTGTTTCTTTTGCTGTGCAGAATCATTTAAGTTTAATGTAGTCCTACTTGTTGACATTTGCTTTTGTCAAAAAAGCAGTGGCTTCTGCTTTTATTGTCGTATCAAAAAAATCTTTGTCAAAACCAGTGTCAAGTAGCTTTTCCCTATGATTTCTTCTAGAAGTTTTATAGTTTCAGGTCTTATGTTTAAGTCTTTAATCTATTTCAAGTAATTTTTTGAGTGGTGCAAGATAGGGATCCAGTTTCATTCTTCTGCTTATGGCTCTCTAGTTTTCCCAGTAACATTTATGGAAAAGACTATCCTTTCCTTATTGCACATTCTTGGCTCCCTTGTCGAATATTAGTTGACCATATATGGAAGAGTTTATTTCTGGTCTCTCTGATATGTGCCATTGGTCTGTGTGTCTGTCTATTCATATGCCAGTACCCTACTGCTTTCATGACTATGGCTTTCGGTATAGTTTGAAATCAGGGAGTGTGATGCTTCCAGCTTTTTCTTTTTCAGAATTGCTTTGGCTATTCAGGTTTTTTTGTAGTTCCATGCACATTTTAGGCTTTTTTTTCCTACTTCTGTGAAAAATGTCATTGGAATCTTAATAGGGATTGCATTGAATCTACAGATGGATTTGAGTCGTATGGACATTTTAACAATTAATTTTTCTGATGCATGAGCATAAACATCGGATATTCATTTGTGTCTTCTTCAATTTCTTTCATCAAAGTTTATAATTTTCACTATACAGATCTTTCACTTCTTGGTTGAATTTATTCCTATGTATTTTATTATTCTCTATGCTATTATGAATGGGATTGTTGCCTTTATTTCTTTTTTATGCATAAAATCAATATAAAATTGATAGAAAAATATGTATAATAAAAGTGATAAATACAATTTTAATATTGCTGATAAACAGCTCTTAAAATTAATAGGAACAACAAACAAGGATATAAAAGAATGCATAAACGAGTATAACCAAATGACCAATAAAAATGTGCAATATTACTGGCAATCAGGAAGTAACAATGATATTTAACTTCATATATTTTCAAAAAATAAAATATGATTTATATTTATTAAAGGGATTAGTGGGGTGCAAGTTTAGGATGCTCTTTTACATTGTTGTGAGTTTTTAGAAATGTTTAGGAACGAAACACAGAAATATATGTTAAGAAAATAAACATACCCTAATCCAGAGTTCCCACTCTTGGGAACTGAAATATAAACATTATCACAAGGATGTTTACTGCAGGACAGTTTAGAAAGGGGTTCCCTCAACTGGGGGATTGTTGATAGAAATACTATAGGCACATTATAAAGAATTAACTCATAACCATTGACCTGTAGATATTTTCATAATATAGTAGTAATTGAGAACAAAAATCTATATTATATAGATATTATCTCAATGTTGTAAAATTAACAATAATAAATTCTTGTGATCATATATATATTACATATATCTACCCATCAATATGTTGGCATTTTAGAGAAGTTATTTTTGAAGAGGAAAAATGGAAGAAAAGGTAGATGTAATCCAAATTTCTAAATATTTTAAAATAAATGTCCATACAGAGTATACATGTTATGATCCATTTATGTATCATAAGTGTGTTTTCTTTTTAATTTTATTTATTTTATTTACTTGAGAGAATGAAAGAGAGTACAAAGAGAGAGGGAAAAGCAGACTCCCCCCTCAGCAGGGAACCTGACGCAGGGTTCGATCCCAGGACCCTGAGATCATGACCTGGGCAGAATGCAGCCACTTAACCAACTGAGCCACCAAGGCACCCCTCATAAATGTCTAAATATAGAAATAAATAGGTACTTTAAAAAAAGAATCATTGTAGAAAATGAAAGTTTCAACTGAACATCTATTTTCAAATAGCTTTTTCTAAAAGAAACAAATTAGAAATCACTGCATCAGATGATCTTTAAATTTCATATTTTGTGTGGTATTGACATACATTGGAAAATATTCTTATCTTATGTGGGGTGGTTTGTTTTTGGAAATGAAGTTTACACTCCCTATAAATAGATAAAGAAGTAATAGAGAAGAAAAATAAAACAATTTAAACATTCTCAAGATGTAGGTACTAATATCCCAATTGTAACAGAAATACAAACAAAATCTAAAATCACTAACTGAATAGATATGTAGAATGATTATTACATTTAGAGTTCTAGTAATTTCATAGTAGACACTAGTGAATTATTTAGTCATTCACTCATTAAATTTTTAAGCATATGTAAAAATGAAATATATACTTGAAATACGCTAAGCATTATGGATATATGCCCGTGTCTGACTTGTGGCAGTTCCAAGAAATTGAGGTGATAAATGTGACAAGACAGTTATAATCTCATATGACTCAAACTAATAGAGAGGTATGTGTGGTATACCATTAATGTGTGCTACATAAAGAGTATGTAACTACCTAGAACAGTGGCTTTCTAACATTTTTAACAGCATAATCCTATGTTTTGAAATGAAATATTATACTAAACCTTAATATTAAAATAGGGTATTATGTTAACAATCTAAATGTGTTTTATAAGTTTAACATTTTAAGAGTTTTAAAGGAAATTTTGATGTGTACACACACATTTCAAATCAGAGATAAGGTTGAGAGTTGCAGTACCAACATCTAATTCATATTTATATTTTTTGTGGTAGGCAAAATATTCAAATTCAAAATCATGTAGATAACTTCAACTGGAAAGGTTTTGTTTTTTTTTTCCTAGCAGCCAGCTCACCTTGAGATATTAGATTAGTTTTGAGTTGCAATTGAATCACTTTCAAAATCTTTATTCACTGTTTCCATCCCTAAGTTACAGTAATTTAGCAAGCCAAAGACAAAAACAAAACCTATAAATTTATAGTAAGATGAATTATGCTATGATCAGAATATACACTGAGTAAAAATGCATAACCTTCTGCAGGAACTTAATTAGCAGAGTACTAACACTCTGTCCAATTCAGTGAAAAAAAATATGTATTGAACACCTACTTTATGATAATCACTGTTACCAGCCTGCCCTTGAGGAACTTACAGCCATTGAACAAGTGATCGCCAAGGTGTTGCTGAAAAAGTAACACAGAACATGTGACCACCGCTGGTTAACCCTTGAACTGGACCCGGGCAGTTGGAGGCTCCTCAACCCCTTTCCTGTCCTTGGACTCTATGATCTGCCTACCATTCCCACAGTGGGAGCTGTTTTCAAGGACAGAGCCTTGAGAGAGTAAGGTGGTGTTGAGACCATCTGGAAAGTATACGTGACTCAACCCATTTAAGGCCTTTATATAAACGTTTAGGATTCTGGAGGGCAGGTGCAGAGAGCTGTTTGTCTTTCAGCTGCCCAGAACGAGCTTCATATGTCATCTCCCTTGTTTATGAAACCTGCCACCTGCCAATCTGGAGTGGCCTGCCTCTTTTTCTGTCTCCCCCTGCCTTCCATGCACAGCGCTAGTTTGCAAACCAACAGGTATTGTTGAGAAGTCAAAGGTGCTTAGAGAAACTAAACTAGTCTAGAAAGTCAGGAAGAAATGGGACCTGAAAGAGGACTAGGAGTTAGCAAGATGATTGGGTCATGGGGTGGGATGGAGAAAAGAGATTTTCAAAAGTAGAAAAGGTTCAAGCAGAAGAATGATAATGGTAGATTCATAGAAATTAAAGGAGACCTTTAGCAAGTCATTCATTCATTCACCGAATACCGAGGAAGGGCCAAATAATGCCTGGCGCTGGTCCAAGCCCTGGAGATACACCTCAGTAAACAAAAGAGACAAAAATCTCTGCCCTAACAGAGCATACATTTTAGGAGGAAATAGCCTTAAAAATTAAACATATCATGTGTCAGATGTTAGGTTCTTTGTAGACAGGAAAAAGTGTGGAGGGTAAATATAAAATACTGTGGTAGGATGTAGCAGGAGGTGCAGTTTTAAAAAGGGAATCAGGCTTCATTAATACAATAACATTGTTACAAAGACCTGATCTCAGGGAGGGAGCAAACCATACAGATAGGCGAGTAAGAGCAAGTGTTAAAGGCCCAGTAGCAGGAGCATGCTTTCATGAAAGATTCTGAGGGAGGCCAGTGTGGCTGGAGCAGAGTACGTGATGGAAAAAGAACTGATGAAAAGCAGAGTCACGGGAAATGGGTAGGGAGCAAAAGCATGGGATGCCTAGTAGACAGTTAATAGGGCAATGGCTTGACTAGGGGAAATGGAAAGCCACTGGACGCTCGAAGCCCAGTGATAATGTGATCTCATATAAGTTCTGAGGAGATCACTGCCTGCTGGGTTGAGAATAGACTGTAGAGAGGCAAAGCCTTAATCAAGGGAGTGTGTGTGAGAGGGAAGTAGCTTCCTGTGATGTGGTTGGAGCTGTAGACAGAGTCAAACCACAGGGAAACTTATAATCCAATCCGTTTTAAACTAACACAAAGATGGTGGGAAGTTTTTTCAACGGGAAGATATAATGAACAGATTTCTGTGTTCAACACTGCATGATCCAATGTGGTAGCTAATAGGCACATGAGGTGAGTAGGCACTTGAAATGTGGCTAGTTCAAATTGAGATGTGCAGTGAATGTAAAATACATATCAAATTAGTACAAAATAGTACAAAAAAACCCAAATGTAAAATATTTCAAGAGCTAGCTTTTATGTTGAAATGATAATATTTTGGATATATTGTGTTAAATAAAATATATTATTAAAATTTCACCTCTTTAGTTTTTCTAATGTGGCTCCTACAAAATTTAAAATGACATATATATAATTATATATATTATATATATATTGATTTTTAGTACTATTGGACAGAGCAGGTTTAGAAGATCCTTCTGTTTACAGAATAAAGTAGACAAGATTGGGTGCTGAGACCACTTAGCAGCCTGGTCTCTAGAAGAGTTTGATTATCACTAAGCTATTCTAAGTATTTTAAGAGCTGCTTTAAGCACTCTACAATTCTAAAAGAAGGTGACAGATTAGCTGAAAACACTTCAGATAAGAAATTATTTAAATTTTTGGTTTTTAGTTACCAGAGAAAATAAAGGTAACGGTGTTTTGCTGCACGAAATGAAGTTATTGGCAGACTACTTTATATGCTAAACAGTGTTTATGACTGAGATTTGAATGACTGGTAACAGAAAGGAAACAAGGTTTACAGCTCTTGTTTATGTGTCTTACAGGTTTTGTATCTGCACATATAATAAACTTTAGTATAGTCCTATAGTGTTCACATTTCTATTTAATTTATTTCAGAATGGTCTTATTTCAGAAGGCCCTTATAATAATACTTAAATTATATTTAAAATAATATTGGAATATGCAGAATGCAAGCTCCCCATTAAAATTTTCACATTCTCTATAAACTATGTGGTTTATTAGATTTATAAATATTGTAGTAGATGAGATAAAGATATGATTAAATTTCTAGTTGGGTTCAACACTTAAAATTACTTGCCAAAGTATCACACATGTATTCTATGGAATATATTCAGTTATTTTAAACTTCATAATTAAGTAGAAAATAATTACTGACAAAATATACATAAGCTAGATTTATTAAATATTTTATAATACATTGTCTTGTAACTACTGTATCATAAGATTAAATTTAGCGATTACATATTTTTTAAAGAATACTTTATTTGTGAAAATGTTGGGGTTGAGTATATATTATTTACATACTCTGAATTTTGACAGGCTTAAAGAACTATTTTGATGATACGGTGTCTTTATTGATTAGTCACATAGTACTAATTAATTTATCAGCAAGTTAAAGAGACTGTGATTGATATTTATGGATCACCACTAATAGTTTCATTGATAGTGAATAACCAGGTTTTTAAAAGTAATTTTACTGTACAGAATTGATCATAACTTCTCTTGAATTACTAGGTCATTTATATAAAGCATTGTTATAAAAGCAAACATAAACTATAAAAAATAATCCAGTAATTACATATGTGCACACGCGCACGTGTGTGTGTGTGTGTGCACGTGTGCATGCACGCACGCCCCCTCTTATGGTTTACACCTCCTAGAGGGTGAGTCAGTGGTGCATAGTATACTACTGGTATCAGTAAAATTGCAGTCATTTAGATCTGTAGGAACATGCATTGAAATATGTACCTAGGGAAAGACAAATGGTTATTTTATTGGGACTCATTTAGATAGGAGTTAAATTTACCTTTAAAAAAGGCATTTTTTTCTTTCTTTCTGAATATATAAGCAGAAGCCTTATCAAGAGATTATTGTCCATTATTGTTAATTATTGTGTATTTTTAAATAGAGCATTTTGTGAAAATGTATTAGATTAAAAGAAGTAGTTTGTTAAGACATTTTTTAACATAATATATGTTACTGGAAAATTATTCTTCCTTTATTTTGTATATCAGTGTTAATTTAGAAAGTGGTCAGCAGTGGTTTCTTTGAGACCAGAAACAGCTACCCCTCAACATTCAGGACATTGGATGCATACTTAGCATAGGATCCTTTTTTTCTAGATCTTCCATTTCTGTGAAAAAGTACCCTATAAATGACAATATGGTTAAACAAAAAGAAAATGTGGTCTAATAAAACATTTCGTCACATAACTTTTATTATTTACATTTCATTTTCATGATTTTTTGGTGAAAATTTGGTTATTTGCTTACAGTTTTCATGGTTCTTGCCATATGTGTATAGCATGTATATCTTATTTACTTAATATTTTGTCTACCCACTTTTGAAATTAATTCAAAAATTTTAAATGAATGTATTTAAATATAATAAACAAAAAAATTGCTTGCCATAAAAAATAAAAATAAAATGAGAAAAGTAAAGTAAACTATAGGTAGATTCTTGCTAAAGTCTCTGAACCTAAAGCCAGCTTTCATTTTGTTTAAAAAAATTTTTTTCACCAATAGGACAGGTGTTAAGAAATACCAGCCCTGGGTGCCTGGGTGGCTCAGTTGGTTAAGCGACTGGCTTCAGTTCAGGTCATGATCCTGGAGTCCCAGGATCAAGTCCCACATCAGGCTCCTTGTTCAGCAGGGAGTCTGCTTCTCCCTCTGACCCTCCCCCCTCTCATGCTCTCTATCTCATTCTCTCTCTCAAATAAATAAATAAAATCTTAAAAAAAAAAAAAAAAAAGAAATGCCAACCCCACACTGGGACTTTCTCCTTTAGTACTCAGAAGGATTGAGGGAAAAATGGAATGCAAATACATTTTACACAATGTAATTCAATGTTATTTAATGCTATCTCCTAGAACTACACAAAATCATTCCCCTTACTGCCGGTGAGCGGCATCCCCACACTCTGGTAATCAATTATTTTGTGTATGTGTATCAGGTACACTTTCCAAAATAGCAACCTGATCCTAAATATGACGTCACCATTATGTTACAGATTTTGAATAACTAATTTCATTATTAATATTAACATATATTGACTTTTCTGTATATGTGTAACACTGAACTCTTGAGATCAAAATGTGTGTCAATTAAAACATGTATGTGTACAAATAAAATAAGGCAAGCAATAATAACAATAAAAATATTTTCCTCTTTTTACAGCTTGCAGACCAGGATTCTATAAAGCATTTGCTGGGAACACAAAATGTTCTAAATGCCCTCCCCACAGTTTCACCTATATGGAAGCAACTTCTGTCTGTCAGTGTGAAAAGGGTTACTTCCGAGCTGAAAAAGACCCACCTTCCATGGCATGTACCAGTAAGTCGATACAATTTTGCATTTGGAAATCCTGTTTTCAACCCTTTGGTTTCTTTATTCTAAATTGTTTTAAAAACTAGACATACAAAATTCTGTGGCAACAGTGTATTTGTCTTTGTTAACAAGTGAAGAAAAAAAGTTTCTCTTTCTCTCAGCATAGTTACTTTTCACCTGCTTGCAAAGGAAGTGCCTATTCCTCAAAATTCACATTGATCCAGGACATGCAAATCCCAGCACTGGTGTGAGGCCCTGGAAATTTTTCCAAACCATAATCTGTCCTTAGGAAGTTAAAGCAGTTTAAGGCTACCTAAGAATTTATAAACAAAACTTGTTCTTTGCTTCACCCTTGTCCATTTTAAGGCACATCAATTTAGGAACATCAAGTTCAGTGTGTGGGGGAGCTTCCAGATGGAACTTAAAAAGTCATTGTGCTATTGTTTTGCAGTAAAGTTCTAGTTTTCCTTGACATTTGTCTTTAAAGGAAAGTGTTTTGAGTTTTTCCACATTTCACCTTTCACTTTCCAATCTTTGGGTTGGAACCAATACAATATTAAATTTAAATGTGAAGGTCATTTTAATGCATGCACTGAGAATTTTAAATTATTTGTACTCTTTTATTATAAAGTATTATGAAATATCTGTACATTTAAAAAGTAAAAGTGAATCTATTAATGCATTGCTAAGCTATGCAAAAGTAAAATGTCATCTCTTAGGTAGCTATAAAAGTCTTGTTAAATATGTAAATAAGATATTACAGTGAAAATTTGCCCTTCTGTTTGATGAATTAGTGCCGAACTATTGTTTATCTTATGTAATTCCATAAAGGCAAAAATAGATTGAGAATTATGTAATATTACATATTCCTTAGAGACAATGGTGGTGTCCCATTTCTTTTAACTTATGCAGTCTGTAGAATTATCTGCATTACTAGAGACTTTAATATAAAATATTTTTATAGAATACATTTAATTAAAAAGTAACACATTCATTAGTAGCTGTAAGTTTTGTTTTCTGATTGTAAATGCTGAGTGACCATTTTCTTCAGAAACTTGCAGCCTGGAAAATTACTACCTGACATTTTTTTTCATTGGGAACATATTTTAAGTTAATAAATAGAAAAAGGAAATTCTGAAATATAATTTCTCACCTAATTATGTACAGTTTTTAACAGGAAGACCTTGCTGTTACTATATATATGTAATCCTTCTTGCATGGTTACTGTATTGTGAACAGCATACTACAGCTTAGGTAAATGGTGGTATTTCAAATGGCTAGGAAAGTATTTCTCAAAACCTGTATCAGAAACTGAGTGGAACTTCCTAGGTAAGTGATCGAGGAGAATTTTTATTTTTATTTTCTTAGGAGGCCTTAAATAGACAATTGACAAATTGAAGGAATAAATTGGTTCTCATCAATCTAACCCTTCAGTAAGGTAGCAGGATAGGCTTGCAGTTCTTTGGAATGAGAGTCTGATTAAGGAAATAAATTTTGGATACAACAAGGTTCACAAACCTGGTAAACTAGTCAGGCATTGAATCAGATATATGTACTTATCAGCTTAATGTTTTATGTTTCTTGGATTTTTCTTTCCTCTAGAAAATTTCCTTTTTTATACTTGGTATTATAAATTATGTTTTTATGTTTTTTATCTTTTATGTTTTAATTTTGTTTTAATCAATAGATATCATTTACCAGGGAACTCTGATTGTCTGTCTGGCCTTTCACCATCTTTATTAATCTCTTGTTATGGCTGTTTTCTTTTTCTTTTATTTTATTTTACTTTATTTTATTTTAATTCCAGTGTAGTTAACATACAGTGTTATATTAGTTGCAGGTGCACAATATGGTGATTCAACAATTCCACACATCACCCCATGCTCATCACGACCACGCTAGCCTGCAGCTATACTAAATATAGAAGCAGAGAAAGATTTGATTCTGGTCATTGTTGGACAGAGTTTTAGACAGAGAACAGGATTTTGTGTTGCCATCAAATATTGAAAGATAAAACCATCCTAAAAAAAGGTGAAAACTTTAGTGAGATCTCCCTAGTCCAGCCTCAGGAGGCTCCCCTCTCAAGTCTTTTCTGTGCTACTCTCTTAAGAACTTCTGTCATGTTTTAACAAAACTTAGCGTAGTATATTGTAAGTTAACCATCTTTTAGAGTCAAATTATCGAGTATGAATCTTGGTGTTGGTGCTTAATAGCTATGTAACTTTGGGCAAATTGTTTAACCTCTCTTAGCCTCAGTTAACCCATGCATAGTGATAATAACAGTATACTTCATTCTGTAGCTACGATGATTAAATAATTTAATATTTGAAAGGTGCTAAGAACAACACCTAGCACATAGTAGGTGCTACATATATGTTTGTTTAACACAGAAAGTTATTCTCTTATAATCCATTTTGAAATAGTTTTTGATCAGCTAGTATTCAAACTGTTATACACTTTATGGTTGATACTACTATACTGGGTTCATGGTTCCCATCATCTGCATTCTTACAAACTGAAAAAAAAATAATATACTGAATTTTTTGCCTTTTCACAAAATATTTTAAGTCCTGCATTTCTGTTGCCTTTTGATCAGCTAGTATTCAAACTGTTATACACTTTATGGTTAATACTACTATACTGGGCTCATGATTCCCATCATCTGCATTCTTACAAACTGAAAAAAATAATATACTGAATTTTTTACCTTTTCACAAAACATTTTAAGTCCTGCATTTCTGTTGCCTATCTGAGATTAGTCAGGTTTTCTGAATTATACTCTAAGGTGAGAGACCTTCACGGTTATTACAACATATGCAGAAAAAGTAAGGATCCTAAACTCCAAAGTATCATTGCTCCTAAAAATTGGAAAATGAGATGGTTGGGGAAGAAAAATCAGAAAAGTGACAAGTCAGGAGGTCACTGAACAATAAGACTTAAGAAGACCAGGGTAAGTTCACTGAGATATAGAACTTCTGAGGCCAAGAATCAAACAAGCAGTCAGCCTTTTCTGTTTTTCATTAACCACAAATAAGAGCCAAATTTTAATAGATGCATGCTCTCTTAACTTCTAGATCATGTATCTATGAATTAGACATTCTTTATCACCTTTGTTCCTATAGTGCATTATCTGAAGGTCAGAATCTGGGTCAGTTAGCAGGCAGTGCAATCACTTCCTGGTGTTTTTGTCAGTCTTAGCATTTGAAACTGCTTTCAGAGAATCTTCCAGGGATTTAAAAGGAGGCAGATTTTCTCCTTAGTATCAGGGGCAGAGAGTTTTTGAATGTATGAGTTTAAAAGAAAGTGAAGGACTAAAATATTGGAAATGACAAACCAGGACTTTGGCTAGTCAATGGCCTAGTATGGAATGATTTTATATATAAGGATAACATGTGATCATATAATTGATATGATTTTAAGGACTCCAAGAAGTCTTCCCCTACTCCTTAGTGCCATCATCAAAACAATAACAACAACCCTTAAAAATGTAATTTCACCATTAAGAGCTTTATGATTTCTTTGGGTTTTCACTGTAGAGATAGGTGTCTTTTTATTTCATAATCTTGAGATACATCATATATAAGATTTATTCACATAAAAATGTTTATTAAGATTTTATTCTTTTAGTGCAGTTTGAGATTCACAAACAAAATTAAGAGAAAATATAGAAAAGTTCCATATATACCTCCCCGCTCCCAAATATGCACAGCCTCCCTCATTATTAACAGCCCCCACTTGGAGTGGTACATTTGTACAACTGATGAACCTACATTTGCATATCACAATCACCTAAAGTCCACAGTTTACATTAGGGTTCACTCGTGGTGTGCACATTGTACATTCTGTGGGTTTGTATAGGGCATGTATCCAACATTACAGTATCATACAGAGTATTTTCACTGCCCTAGAGCTCCTCTGTGCCCCACTAACCTCTGGCAACCACTCATCTTTTTACTGTCTCCATACTTTTGCCTTTTCTAGAATGTCATATAGTTGGAATCCTACAGTATGCAGACTTTCAGAATGGCTTCTTTCACTTAGTAATATGCATTTAAGATCCCTCCATGCTTTTTCATGGCTGGATAGCTCATTTCTTTTTAGTACTGAATAATACTCCATTGTCTGGTTGTACCACAGTTTACTTAGCTACTTACCTACTGAAAGACAACTTGATTGCTTCCTAGTTTTGACAGTTAGGAATAAGCTGCTATAAACATGCATGTGCAGGTTTTTGGATGGACATAAGTCTTCAGTTCTTTTAGGGTAGGTACCAAGGAGCATGACTGCTAGATAATATGGTAAAAGTATGTTTAATTTTGTTAAGAAACTACTGAACTACCATTTTGCATTCCCACCAATAAAGAATGAGAGTTCCTGTTGCTCCACATCCTTGCCATCACTTGGTGTTGCCAGTATTCTGGACTTTGGCCCTTTCTGATAGGTGTGTAGTAGAATTTTATTGTTGTTTTAATTTGTATTTCCCTAATGACATGTGATATGGAGCTTCTTTTCATATGTTTTTTGCTATCTGTCTATCTTCTTTGGAAAGGTGTCCACATAAACATTTTTAGGCTTTTCAAACGGCTACAATTAAAAAAAGAAGATGCCTCATATTCAAAGTTAATCCCTCTAATAGTGGTGGGCAAGAGATTGACCTATCTTCAGTCTTCTGCTGGGCCTGGTTTTTGTTAGTTTACTTTTCTGACATTTTGTTCCCACTAACTTCTTCCTCACAACCTATAACTATACTCAAACTTCTATCATTAAAAGAATACTCCAAGACCAATATTTTTTCTCTTCCAAAAAAAAAAAAATCTTGGGAGAGCAGTCTTTATTGGCTACAGTTCCTTCTTTATTTTATTATTATTATTATTATTATTATTATTATTTACTTTTTACTCTACTGTATTCAGATTTTTACTCTTCACGCTAGGAGAGTCATCAGATTTTTCCCCCTACTACTTCAAATAAACTACGTCAGGAATAATTCACCAACGATCTTTGCCATTTTGTGTTAGAAATAAATATATTTATGATGTCTAACTCTTTTGATCATTCCCTGTTTCTTGAAACTATCTGTTCCTTTTTATTCTAGGACATTGTAATCTCCTCTTCACCCTCTTAATTTTCTTACTATTGTATTCATTGCCATTGATGGTTTCTCTTCGTTTCTTTACCCATTAAATGTTAGTTTTCCTTACATTCCTTTTTTTGCTTTCTTGTTTTTTCATATGTTCTCATTCTCAGGGCTTGAATCACCTGTAAATAGATGGTTCCTATATTTTTATTCATATTCTGGTCTTTTCTCCTAAAGTCCAAAGTTGCCTAACCAACTGATTGTGGGATTTGGCAAACTAAGTGCCCTGTGGAAACCTGCCCAAATGTCTGAGCTTACTTCACACCATACTCTCTTTGATTATTAAACTTATCGACTTCCAAGATGCTAAGCTTGTTGTCATCCTTAGGGCCAGCAGTTTCTTCTACTTGAAATACTCTCCCTCAAGGTCTTAGGGTTATTTTCTTTTTGTCCTTCAGGCTCAGATATCAGCTCTTAGGACAGGTACTCCCTGACCAATCATTCAAAAATAGAATTCCTCCCAGTACTCTTTTTTATATCACTTTTAATTTTTTAATTTTATTTTATTATGTTAATCACCATACATTACATCATTAGTTTATTTTATTTTATTTTATTATGTTATGTTAGTCACCATACATTACATCATTAGTTTTTGATGTAGTGCTCAATGATTCATTATTTGTATATAACACTCAGTGCTCCATTTAATACATGCCCTCTTTAATACCCATCACCAGGCTAATCCATCCCCTACTCCCCTCCCTTCTAGAACCCTCAGTTTGTTTCTCAGAGTCCATAGTCTCTCATGGTTCGTCACCCCCTCCGATTCCCCCCCTTCATTTTTCCCTTCCTACTATCTTCTTCTTCTTTTTTTTTTTTTTTTTTAACATGTAATGTATTATTTGTTTCAGAGGTACAGGTCTGTGATTCATCAGTCTTACACAATTCACAATGCTTACCATAGCATATACCCTTCCCAATGTCTATCACCCAGCCACCCCATCCCTCCCACCTCCCCCCACTCCAGCAACCCTCAGTTTGTTTCCTGAGATTAAGAATTCCTCATATCAGTGAGGTCATATGATACATGTCTTTCTCTGATTGACTTTTTTCGCTCAGCATAATACCCTTTAGTTCCATACACATTATTGCAAATGGCAAGATTTCATTCCTTTTGATGGCTGCATAATATTCCATTATATATACCACTTCTTCTTTATCCACTCATCTGTCGATGGACATCTTGGCTCTTTCCATAGTTTAACTATTGTGGACATTGCTGCTATAAACATCGGGGTCCACATACCCCTTCAGATCACTACATTTGTATCTTTGGGGTAAATACCTATAAGTATAATTGCTGGGTCATATGGTAGCTCTATTTTCAACTTTTTGAGGAACCTCCATACTGTTTTCCAGAGTGGCTGCACCAGCTTGCATTCCCACCAACAGTGTAGGAGGGTTCCCCTTTCTCCGCATCCCTGCCAACATCTGTCGTTTCCTGACTTGTTAATTTTAGCCATTCTGATGGGTGTGAGGTGGTATCTCATTGAGGTTTTGATTTGGATTTCCCTGATGTCGAGCGATGTTGAGCACTTTTTCATGTATCTGTCTTTAAAATTTCTGATTCATTTGTACACTTGCTTCTTTGTTTATTATCATCTTAGTCATACTAGACTGTAAGACCCATGAGATCATGGACGTTCTTTCTCTCCTGTATCTCCAGCACAAAATTACTACTAATAATAATAGTACCTAGGTACTAGACACTAGGCCCTAAATAAATATTTGATGAATGAGTAAACTAATAATTTCAAGTTCAACCTGCAAAAACCAATTTATTGCTTTTTCTTTCAGCCTGCTTATCCACCCTAGCTTTATTTATTTATCCTGGTGAATCCTTATTTACCCTATCTAAGCCAGAAAGCTTGGAATCATAATTCCTGCCCTTGCCCTAACATGTAGTAGTCACAAGTCCTATCAGTTCTACCTCTTAACATTTCTTCTGTCCAGTCCTTCCTGTCAGTTCCTGGCCCTATCCTTTTAGTTGACATCTTTGACTCTCCCTTGGGTTAGTTTAATAATATCCTGGCAAGTCTCCTTCCTTTAGTCTTCCACAGCTCCAAAATATTCCAAACTTTTAGAAACAAGATCATATCATATTGATCATATTACCACTTCTGCCTAAGGTCTTTCAAAGCCCAACCCCTATTTGCCAGACTCATTAGAATCAATCCATCCTGCCCTGACCTATTTCTTTCCCTCTAATTTTAACTATATTAGGATCTCTCAAACAGCCCTACTAACCAGTTATATTGCAACATACTTGAGTTTAGGTCTTCTTGATTTTTAAAAATTCCTTTTGTCCTTTTTGCTTAAACTGTAAAATATATAAATGGAATTATGAATAAGATATGCAACAATGAATCATGGAACACTACATCAAAAACTAATAATGTACTGTATGGTGACTAACATAACATAATAAAATAAAATTTAAAAAAATGAAATATTGAATGTTTTCTCTAGATTTTTAATCTACTTCATAAACTCATAACTTTATTTCTCAGGTGACTAATTAATGCATATTCTGTGCTTTAAAGGGTGAGCTGTGGAGGACACTCCTTAATATCAGGTCTTGGTCAATTAGGGCTGCCTCTGAGAGCAGTTGAGAACACAGGAGACACCACTGCCTGACAAGAAATCTCTTATCAAAATAACTACCTAAGGCTTTTCCAGGCCAGAAGGGAAAAATACTCACTGAGGCTAAAGAAACAAAGGAAAATAAGAATTACTGAAAAAGTATTTATTCAGCAGGAAAGGCAGAGAGCATGAAAGGATCAAAAGAAATGAAGTGAGGGTCTAACATATGGATGCATGAGAAGTTAGACAAAATATAATTACACTGTCATAGAATTTTTACTTTGATGTTTCTCATGTGTTTAAATCAATAGGATCTTTTTAAAGCTACTGAACAGGTGCTGGAAGATTAACACGTTCAACAAACATTTGTGTTACCCACTTAGAAATCATATATATATATATATGTATATATATATATGATAAATGTGAATTTTATATATATATATTCCATTAGAATTACCCGTATATATATATATATATATATACTCATCATTAAGAATTTCTCTTTTTTTGTCATCTAAATATGAATCAAATATCTTGTGAGTAAAACCAGTTTGTTCAAACTTCATTCTTTTTTTTTAAGATTTTATTCATTTTAGAGCGAGAGAGAGCATGCAGAGAGAGAGCATGAGGGGAGGGGGAGGGGCAGAGGGAGAAGCAGGCTCCCTGCTGAGCAGGAAGCCCAATGCAGAGCTTGATCCCAGGGCTCTGGGATTATGACCTTAGCTGAAGACAGATGCTTAACCGACTGAGCCACCCAGGCACCCCTCAACATAATTCTTTTTTTTTTTTTGAGATTTTATTTATTTATTTGGCAGAGAGAGAACAAGTAGGCAGAGAGGCAGGCAGAGGGAGAGAGAGAAGCAGGCTCCCCACCGAGCAGGGAGCCCAATGCGGGGCTCGATCCCAGGACCCTGGGATTATGACCTGAGCTGAAGGCAGCCGCTTAACCGACTGAGCCACCCAGGCGCCCCGTAATTCTTAATATAAAGGCAAATATCATGTTTTTGTATCTTTGTATTTGAACTGCAGTGACCAGGACTGACATGAACATATAAAAGTTGAATTTACTTTTGCTCTAAGGCTAACATTGTAAAATGGCTTCTTTCCTGCTGGAATAACTGGCAACTTAAAAAAGCCATGATTCTCTCATTCTTATTTTGAGTATAGAATAAGTAGTGTGTTGAAATGCAGCAGGAGCGGTGTTCTTCATTTCAGCTTCCCTACTCAGGTCCCCCACTTCTAGGTGGGGACAGGATGTTCACAGCCAGGTATCACAGCTCTGCTTGTATCTCTTCTTTTTTTTCTCATATCTTTAAGTTTTTTTCTTCTCTCTTTCCTAAGCATGTTTTGCATGAAGAACCCATTCTGGTTCCATGCTTTTCCATCTCACAACTAAAATACAAAAGTGGAACTGATTTGGGTAGGTGGCTCATTGTAAACATGATGTAGGACCACGGTTTTGCAGATAGCAGAATGGGAGAAGTTGCAAAGATGGATTGTGTTACTTCTAGAAGGCTGTGTTATATCTTGTCTTATTATAGAAGATAACTTTAAATATTCACTCCGTCTATTGCAGTGGTATATTTTTAAAATTAAAATGACCTTGGGGCACCTGGGTGGCTCAGTCGTTAAGCATCTGCCTTCGGCTCAGGTCATGATCCCAGAGTCCTGGGATCAAGCCCCACATTGGGCTCCCTGCTCAGGGAGTGTTCCCTCTCTCACTGTGTCTCTCTCTGTCAAATAAATAAAAATCTTTAAAAATTAATTAATTAATTAATTAATTAAAATTAAAATGACCTTACATTATGGAATAAATGACTATATGCAATGAATCCCAGTTTCCCCAATACTGGTCACTGATGTAGGATGTCATTTGAGCTTCATGGAGTTTCCTAAATATAAATACTATCATTTTTATTTCAGCAGAGGAGGTTCTTTTATCAAATTATTTGGGAGAGTTTCCTCTATAGGACGAGATATTAAGTGGTCATACTGCTGATGCTGGAGAATTGAGTTACCACTTGCTACCAGGGCTCTATAGTTGGAATTCAGAGAGTATTGTCCCATTCAATATCATCTACTTGTACATAACAAACCAATTACTGAGAAGCATCCATAATTGGAAAGATAGCATTCATTATTATCCCAACACTGTTATGCATTTAGAGAAAGGTTATTAATTTGCTTTAATCCATTTATTGTTTTGTTTTCCCTCCCAAATTATGACTGTGCTTAGTCTCTTCATATTTCTCTTTTCTCTTTCTAACAAGCCTTCACTTAAAAATAATTGACTCAGACACAGAAAGGACTGTATGTAGGTGTGCATAATTTTTTTCATGGTATTTGGGAACTGGATGATATTTGACTCAGAAGACCCAAAGCCAGACTTCTCATTATTTCATTTGTATTTTAGTGTTCTTTTCTCATACATGTGATTTTGCCATTTAACTCTTGACCTGTACAGCTATAATACATTTCTGTAATTCATACAATTAGTTATTCTATGGGTTTATATTTTTTTTCTGAATTGATGAAGGAAGCCTATAACCATTTCTTGGAATTTTTCCAAGGTAAAATTATATCTATGTTCTATAGCATAGAAATGTGGGGCCACAAATGTTTACTTTTCAAGTTTTTAAGTGTCCACAGAACTATATTTTGAGAAGTTTTGGGGTTTTTTTGTTTGTATTTTGAAAAGTTTTAAATTCCTTCCCAATGGATAGAGAAATGGGTGACTACCCTTTTTGTTTTGGGTCTTTATTTGTTAATCTCAGTTACCATAATATAAACATTCCCTTCTGCTTCTTAAGTGACTTTCAAGTCATATGAATCTATCTGTAGCCAGTAACACCAGGCTCTTGGAAAAATTATAATCTCAAACTATCTGTCCTCCAATATATGTGAAAATTGGCACTATTTGAAAAATAATTCTTGGAGAATTCTACAAACCTATGCATTCTATTTGTTCCCTTAGTTAAAGCACATATTACCTCTGAATCAAGCTGGACCAAGATAGACTTGTATACAGTGATACAAATATTTCAGTGTAATGTGTACATTGTGTTAGTCACATCTTCTATAAAATGGTGATTAATAACTACCTTATGAGTTTATCATGATAACTCTATTAAATAAATCATGGAAAATATTAAGTACACTTCTTAGAGCAAAACTAGTACTCAAAAACGTTGGCTCTATTTTTAAAAATCATACCTATAAGGTATAAAAGTGCTCCTTTCTGCCTGAGGACCAATAGGGAAGTTTCACAAAGGGGTAACACCTAAATTGGAACATGAAGAATGAGTAGGAGTCTCCCGCAGAGCAAAAGGACATAAAGGAACACTATGCACAAAGGCATTGAGATGCATCAAAAGGAAGCAAGAGGCCTGCTTATGAAGACACATGGTGACAAGGTTCAGAGGTTTAGGGTTTTTTTTATTCTGGAAGTGAATGGTATCTGGTCTATTAGATTTTTGTTTGTTTTCTTTAACTGTGAGTTTTAGAAATAATGGAGAATCTAAAAAGAATTATCTCTCATCATTTACAGTACTATGAATACATTAATGGATAGCAAGTCTTAATTTTGGCATAGTTTAGTTACTGAAGTAGGTGTAAAAATATTGAAGAAAATGAAAATATGTGGAATGCAAAGGATTTGAAGTGTGCATAGTGTTGTATTTTGAGCAATATTTATCTTGAAGATTTTATTTTCAATTGCTCTTCTGTATATAAAATTATTTAAAAATGCTCTAAGATAACATTATTAAAAAGAATCTGTCATTGGAAAGCAATAAATTTCTCAATTTGTATGTTTTGAAAGTTTGTATTTGACAATACTCTAAGCAAGGCCCTATAAAATACTTTAAATATTTATTTACCAGACATTTTTTTTTTGTTATCCATAGGAAGACTACACATAGAGTTAAAAAATTCTAAACATAAGAAGACCTAGGTATCAGGCGCCTGGGTGGCTCAGTTGGTTAAGCGACTGCCTTCAGCTCAGGTCATGATCCTGGAGTCCCGGGATCGAGTCCCGCATCAGGCTCCCTGCTCAGCAGAGAGTCTGCTTCTCTCTCTGATCCTCTTCCCTCTCATGCTATCTCTCATTCTCCCTCTCTCAAATAAATAAATAAAATCTTTAAAAAAAAGAAAAAGAAGACCGAGGTATCATCTGACCATGAATACAGCATGTTACCTTCACGTAATTACAATACTTTCCTGGGCCTCATTTCCTTATCTGACTAAACTGGTTTATCTTCCCTCTGGTGAGGTTGAAGCTCCACTTTTGTGATTACTCATCATCCATTTCCAAATATACAAACATTTTATGAACAAAACTTAGAGCACAAAGTGGCTTAAAGAAGGAAAATACAAAACTCTGCTTGCAGTTACTCCTATTAAATATATTTTTCAAAGCTCATTTGGGATGGACATTAGATTAAAATATAACTATAGATAAAAGTTAAAGTTAATAGTGATAATTCAAAAACTGAGATGACTTTTAGAGTTTTAAATTATACCCATATGCAAATCTGACAACCTATATTTTTAGTACATCATTAAAATCTAGAGATGTACTTTTTCATTTATTCCTATATGTTTATCTTTCTTCAGCAAATTTTAAAATTTACTCATTGCAAAAACATTTACCTAAATTTCTCTAGTTGGTTCAATATATTTTTTAAATGTTCTCTTTGGCATAGATCAACATAGAACTATTTTTCTCTCATTTGTAAACTCATAAATAAGAAGAAATTTCCTTTTTATTAGGAAACTATGCTAATATATTTATCATAGTCATTAAATTAACAAACACATTTAAATTTTTGCCAAGTAGTAACTTAACTGATAAAATATAGCTTAGTAAACAGTAGCCTTCCATGACTTGATATCCTCAGTTATTTGGATCAAATTTTCATCGTTCTTAATGTTAGAAAATGCATCTGCAAACGTAATTAGCTATACAGTAGGTGGATAATCAGTCTCCAGTCAGTATGAATAAGACCCCTGTTTATTTGTAGCATATTTCTACAATTATAATCATGAAATATAAATCTGGAGCAATTGATGTAGTAACTAAAATATCCTTAAGTTTGCTCTCCTTCTGTGTCAGCCTGTAAGAGTGTTCTGCAGGATGCTAGTATTCCTATAGATACTTCTTGGAAAATAAGGTTCTATAAACAAATGTTTGGGAATTTTGGATTCAACAAAGAGAAGCAAATTGTGTTACTTTTGTTCCAGGGTCAGTCGGCCAGAGGAGTCTTAACTGGAGTACCAAGCTCATTTTTTGTATGATAGCTCATGGGACTAGAGATACGGCACAGGATATATTTTGGGAAATGCAGTTTATTTAAAAATACTTTACATAAAATGAAATAAAACAAAATAAAAATTGTAGCCCACCTGGCCTCTGTTACTCAGAGGAAGATGGGGGCTGCTGGCTCAGATGCTTTTCTGAAGAGAAAAAACAGCACTGTCCCCAGCTTCTCATAAGTTTGCTATTGCAGCACTATTCCTTTATTCTTTAAAAGTGTAAAGGGGGAATGCAAAGTGAAGCAAAAAATAAAAAGAAGATTAAAGATTTATTTTCTAAATACACTAGTAGAAATAAAATTGTAGTTTTAATGTAAGGTTTATTATATGATGGACTTGAAAAACATCTAGTTGCAAATCAGAATAATGGCCCTTCTCTTATGAAGTCAATCTGGAGGGTGAAGTGTGGAGATTGTTTTTCTTCTATGTGAATTACTTGTTTCCTTTAAAGAAAAAAAAAAATCAACGTAAGGAAATCCCTAAAAGTTTCAATACAGATGTCTCCAAAAGGGTTATTGCTGCCAAGTTTTTTTTCCCAATGTCACATAATCTTTGTATAATTTATAAATGATAACAAAGCAATCAGGCCACATTCATAAAAACCCAGTGACACATAATTTAGTTGAATCTGAGGATTAGAATTAATTGTCTCTCTTTGTTCCAAGTTCTAAATCTTAGTAAATGATTCACTGCATGTCATTACAGCTTAATATTTGCATGAAATCACAGTTTAGCTGGCATAATTTAACAGCAATTAAAAAGCTATTTAATCGTCATGCAAATTGGTATGAGGGCCCTTGAGTAAGAAGGGTGTCTGTCTTTTTTTTTTAAGTATCTCCAGGCCGACAGTTATATAGTTGCAGACACCCATAACATAATTGATAACATTCTTCCTATTCATGAAAATATAAGTGAATAATAATTCATGTTTTCCTTTATAAATAAGAGAAAAGAGCAACAATATGAATATGTCATTCTGTAGGAAGACCTTATTATGATAATGATAATGTATATCTTCATCTCCCAGACATAAGTCTGGGTTGGAGGTAAAAAGCTACACATGTCCCTGTGCTCTAACTTATAATGCCTTCCATCTTTTCCCTTCTGAAGAAAGATGCTTCTGTAACTCTCTGAAACATGAAATGGCATAAAGCAAAGTATGCAGAAACCTGTTAGAAAAGCTAACCATCCCATTTCTAGGTCAGGCTTTAGGTAATATACATACAGATGACTGAGGCCCCTACCCATCAGGTTGCTGTTACCAGGATCCAGCAAAAAGAAAAAGGAAAATAGGGGCACCTGGGTGGCTCAGTTGGTTAAGCGACTGCCTTCGGCTCAGGTCATGATCCTGGAGTCCCGGGATCGAGTCCCACATCGGGCTCCCTGCTCAGCAGGGAGTCTGCTTCTTCCTCTGACCCTCTTCCCTCTCGTGCTATCTCTCAAATAAATAAATAAAATCTTAAAAAAGAGGAAAATATAAAATAACAGTTCTTAATATATCAAACCCAATACATAGTCATGTAAATTTATGAGTAAGGTATGCTACTCTAACACTGTATAACAGATCTTACTAATGAGTCCCCTCTACTATTCCCTAAAGCCAGAATGTTCTTTTTAAAACACATTACCTCCATATATAAAATCTCTAAGCCTGTTCCTGTTGCACATAGAAAAATATCCAGAGTCATTACGATGAGCCTAGGAGTCTTGCACTTTCCCACCCCTTCCTCTTCCTTAAAACTCACTTCTTACTTTTTTCCTTTGGCATTCTAGCCACAGTGATTATCTGCCAGTTCCTTGACTATTTTAAGATCTTTCTTGACTAAAGAGCCTTCTACCCTTAATACTCTTCTCACTCCTCTGACCTCCTCTTCCTCACCACCTCCATGAGGCTTTCTCAGGGTGTTTCTCAGATGGGTCCTCCTGATAATGTTTTTTTATTTTATTTTATTTATTTATTTATTTATTTATTTATTTTATTTTTTCATTTATTTTGAGAGAGAGAGAGAAAGAGCACGTGAGTGGGGGCAGGAGCAGGGGGGAGAGGAACAAGCAGACTCCACACTGAAAGTGGAGCCCGATGTGGGGCTCAATCCCATGACCCTGAGATCATGACCTGAGCCGAAGCCAAGAGTCAGACTCAACTGACTAGCCGCCCAGGTGCCCCTGGTCCTCCTGTTAATGTTTATTTCATCTCCTTTCCTTTTGATTTTTGCACAACTACTTATTATAATTTGAATTTTATTCTTCTATTTAATGTGTTTATTTGCGTGCCATTCAACTTAAATGTATATAGCAAAGTAAGAATTTGTCTGTTACATTCACACTGTAAGTCCAAGATCTAGCAGGTTATCTGGCACACATAGTCGTCACTTAAAAAAAAATTTATTTCATGAGTGAATGACTATATCTTGAGATCTATAAAGACCCTATACCAAAACTGAATTTCTCTCTATGGAAAGAATGTTGAAAATAATTCTATCCCATCTTCTAAGCAAATTTTCTTGATAGCAGAAATTTAAAGAATTGTTTTAGAGTTATTAAAACTAATTGTTCTAAAATACGACAGGAATGTTATTTTATTTTATTTATGCAATCAATCTATCAAAAGCATAGTCTCTTACAGAAAGGATTCTGTATTATTTCAGACATAGTGTGGTGCTGACACCTAGTAGACCTTCAGTTAATGTTTATGCAAGGAATGATACAAACCTGGGGTTTGAAGTACTCACATAAGTATAAAAGATTATTGACACAATTTTAAGAAAATACTGGAGTAGTTAAAGGATATTAAGTACTCTATACAGTGTGATCCATATGGGAAAAATATTAAGAAACATATTGTGTTTTTGTATATGTATGTTAGTATTTTTTTCAAATTTTGAAAATGGTGATATAATTATTAAAATGTAATTAAAACCATCACATAATTTAAAACAATGTTTGCTTATGATATATTCCAGTAAGCAAATTTTCAAAGTATAATTACTATATCTTTTGGAGATTTTTGACTTTTGATATTAAATATTCATATTAATATACCAAAAAGTTAAGATATAGACCATCTTACCCCCCCAGACTCCTTTCTTAGTAGGCTTAATCAGATGTTTTTAACCATATTTCCTTATGGTTCCCATTAGAAGAGTTCAAACTAATAACAAAACAAATGTTTATTGATGAAGTTTTCAAGTTAGCCCCCTAATTCATTGTCCTACACATGTACATTTGTTTTTTTAATTGCTTTTCTCTAGGGCCACCTTCAGCTCCTAGGAATGTGGCTTTTAACATCAATGAAACGGCCCTTATTTTGGAATGGAGCCCACCAAGTGACACAGGAGGGAGAAAAGATCTCACATACAGTGTAATCTGTAAGAAATGTGGCTTAGACACCAGCCAGTGTGAGGACTGTGGTGGAGGACTCCGCTTCATCCCAAGACATTCTGGCCTGATCAACAATTCTGTGATAGTACTTGACTTTGTGTCTCACGTGAATTACACCTTTGAAATAGAAGCCATGAATGGAGTTTCTGAGTTGAGTTTTTCTCCCAAGCCATTCACAGCTATTACAGTGACCACGGATCAAGTTGGTAAGTTCCATTGCTGTTTTCTCTAAACAAATTCGTAACTCCCTTCAGATGCATAATATCCCTGGTGGACCTATATTCTCTGAGGTGCAGTTGTATACTCTATACACTAAAGAGGTGATCTTCTGGTTGTTTTTCTTACTATTTTCTAAGGTCCAGAAAGATATTTTTTATATTACTTCTTATTAGTAAGGTTAATTAGATATAATGCTTCTCTCCAATGTTTATGCATTGCTTTTGATATAATCCTATACAAGTACAATTTAATGAGCAAGTCCATATCACTTACCAACAAACGTCAGATATAAAAAAAAATGTTGCTAAGTGAATTGAAATTTAGTTACTCCGCTTATGCTGCCATTTATTTTCCATATCAAATAAAACAAATAGTAAGAATTCATGTTAATTATAATTCATATCTATGTTGTAAAAACACTGCAGCCGACATGCTTAACTCTGATCCACTCTGAAGAGAAATGGCAAAATATATCCAGAAATGTATCCAAATGTTGTTGTTAGGCACCATTTGTAAAAAGTTGTTGAATGGTCTTTTTAAAAAATCCAGTTGCTTTCAGTTAAATGTTCCCTTCATAACAGTATAGATTTTTACTGCAACATAGTTAGGCATGAATACCCCTGTGATTTTTATAAGTATATATTCTCTTTAACTCCCTCATAACACGATTTACTGCAGTACATGATACAGGAAAATCACCAGAGATTTTAAAAACTCCCATTGAGAAGCATTCATAAATTATGTGGACACACAAATGATTGTCTCATAGCAGAAAGTATTGTTGTATATGGGCACATATATACATATGAGACAAATTTATAAAGATAAAACTATTCTTATGCTGTAACAAATGCCACAGATTATGTGGTTTAAACAGCAGAAATTTATTTTCTCACAGTTCTAGAGGCTAGAATTCAAGAATAAGGTATCAGCAAGGTTGATTTCATTACTCAGCAATAAAAAGGAACAAATTATTGATACACACAACTTGGATGAACTTTAAGGGCTCTATGCTGAGTGAAAAAGACAATTTCAAAGGGATGCATACTGTGTGATTCACTTATATAACATTCTTGAAATGACATTATTATAGACATGAAGAATAGATAAGTGGTGGCCAGAGCTGGGGAATGGGAGAGAGGGATATGGCCATGAAGGGCAGGAGAGAGCATTGTGGTGATAATACAGTTATATATTTTGATTGTTGTGGTAGTTACATGAAGCTACGTATGTGATAACTTGCATAGAGCTACACACACATACACATCCACAGCGCAGTGGATTTTACTAATGTCTATTTTCTGGTTTTGATTTTGTACTGTAGTTATGCACATAGTTAACCCTGGGAAGGCTGAGTAAATGATGTATGGGATCTCACTATATGTATTTTGAGAATCTATAATAATTATAAAATTTTTAAAAAGTTGCTAAAACTAAAATGTGTAGATAGAAAGTTTAGTATTTTATTAAGAACATCTTAAATGAATGTGACTTATTTATATTAATACATATAAATTCACTTTGCTGATAATCTTCAGAAATACATCTGATAAAGCAAAGCCAAGTAGTACTGTACAATCATCTTGTATTTACCATGCAATTTTACCCTTAATTTAGCAAATAACTACACATCATAGAATTTGGTTAATGGCTTTTAAAAAGGAATTCCTATTTCCTCTTTTTTTCCTTCGTCCCATAGGTCAACAAAATCTGATCAAATATATCTTCAGAATAAGAGAGATTAGCATCTTCTGTTCCTCTCTACATTAGCAGATTATATCTAAGGGCTTTTGGCTGCCGTTGGGTAAAAAATACAACTCAGAACAACCATTCTTAACTATGGGGGATAAAAACAGCGTATCACTTTAAATAAAATATATATGTACATATCTTTACATAATTTCATACATATTGCATTGAGCAGCCTTTCATTCTAGGATTAAAAGAAAGTTCATTTAGTCTACTTTTCCACTTAGCAGAGAAGAGAATATAAATTGTTTCTCACTTTTAAAATGAGAAAATTCATTAAAACTGTATTGCTTTAAAGACAGGTTAGTTAGGCACAAAATAAAATATAGTATCCATATATTGAGACTATACATTCTGGAAGGATAATATTATTAAGCAGTCCTCCCCAGTAAATTTCACTTTGCTGAAGTATATTAAGAAACAATTGTTGTTAAATTAACTGTGTTTTAGATAAAAATAGTAAGAAAAATCTAAATATATTTAAATTTTATTTGAAAGGTACATAATGGGCCTAACTGAGCTAAAATATTGCCACAAAAATTAATAAAATATTATGACCAGCAGGAACTACACAAGGATGTCCACTCTTAGCACTTTTATTCAATATATTGCTGGAAAATCTAGACACAGCAATCAGACAACAAAAATAAATAAAAGGCATCTAAATCAGTAAGGAAGAAGTAAAACTATTTGCAGTTGACATGATACTCTACATAGAAAATCTTAAAGATTCCACCAAAAATCTACTAGAACTGATAAACAAATTCAGTAAAGTTGTAGGATACAAAGTCAATATACAGAAATCTGTTGCATATCTATACACCAATAATGAAGCAGCAGAAAGAGAAATCAAGGAGTCAAGCCCATTTACAGTTACACCAAAACCATAAGATAACTAAGAATAAACCTAACCAAAGAGATGAAAGACCTGTACTCTGAAAACTATAAAACACTGATGAAAGAAATTGAGGACAACACAAAGAAATGGAAAGACATTCCATGCTCATGGATTGGAAGAACAAATATTATTAAAATGTCTATACTACCCAAAGCAATCTGCACATTTAATGTAATCCCTATCAAAATCACCAGCATTTTTCACAGAACTATAATAAACAATCCTAAAATTTGTATGGCACCACAAAAGACCCCAAATAGCAAAAGTAATCTTGAAAAAGAAAAGCAAAGCTGGAGGCATCACAAATCTGGACTTCCAAGTTATATTACAAAGCTGTAGTGATCAACATGGTATGGTATTGACACAAAAACAGACACATAGATCTATAGAACAGAATAGAAAACCCAGAAATGAACCCACAACTATATAGTCAATTGATCTTCAACAAACAAGAAAGAATATCCAGTGGGAAAAAAGACAATCTCTTCAACAAATGATGTTGGGAAAACTGGAGAGCAACATGCAAAAGAAGGAAACTGGACTACTTTCTTACACTGTACACAAAAATAAACTCAATGAATTAAAGACCTAAATGTGAGACCTGAAACTATAAAAATTCTAGAAGAGAACATAGGCAGTAACCTCTTTCACATCAGCCATAGCAACTTTTTTCTAGATATGTCTCCTGAGGCAAGGGAAACAAAAACAAAAATAAACTTCTGCACAGCAAAGGAAATAATCAACAAATCTAAAAGGCATCGTAAGGAATGGGAAAAGATATTTGCAAATGATATATACAATAAAGGGTGAGGATCCAAAATATAAAAAGAACTTATAAAACTCTAACACCCCTAAAATAAAAATCCAGTTAAAATGGGCAGAAAACATGAACAGCCATTTCTCCAAAGACATCCAGATGGCCAACAGATACATGACAAGATGCTCATCATCACTTACCATCAGGGAAATGCAAATCAAAACTATGATATTACCTCACACCTATCAGAATGGCTAAAATCAACAACACAAAAACCAATTGTTTTTGGTGAGGATGTGGAGAAAAAAGAACCCTCTTGCACTGTTGGTGGGAATGCAAACTGGTGCAGCTGCTCTGGAAAACAGTATGGGGGTTCCTTAAAAAGTTAAAAATAGAGCTACCCTACAATTCAGCAATGGCACTACTGGGTATTTACCCAAAGAATACAAAACACTGATTCAAAGGGATACATGCATCCCTGTGATTATAACAGCATTATTTAATTGCCAAATTATGGAAGCAGCCCAAGTGTCCATATATGATAAATGGATAAAGACGGTGTGGTATAAATACAAGGGAATATGATTCAGCCGTAGAGAAGAATGAAACTGTGCCATTTGCAATGACATGGATGGAGCTAGACAGTATAATGCTAAGCAAAATGAGTCATCAGAAAAAGACAAATGCCATATGATTTTACTCATATGTGGAATTAAAAACAAAAAACAAATGAGCAAAGGGGAAAAAAAGAGAGAGAGAGTGAAACAAACCAAGAAACAGACTCTTAACTATAGAGAACAAACTGATGATTATCACAGGGGAGGGATATGGGGGGATGGGTTAAATAGGTGATGTTGGTTAAGGAGTGCAATTTTTGTGGTGAGCATGAGGTGATGTATGGAATTGTTGAATCACTACATTGTACACTTGAAACTAATATAACACTGTATGTTAACTAACTATAATTCAAGTAAAAACTTAAAAAAACAACAAAAATAGTTCTGTATACAGGATGGCAGTGAGCCACTGAATTTATAAAATACATTTACCTGGCCCTAACAAAAAAAGTATTATGATCAGCCTTATAAGTATGAATGACCATCCCCATGTCACAATTTTAAGAAACATGAAGAAGGCCTTGTCTCACTATGCTGAAATTCTGACATTAGAATATCATGTCTTTAAAAATGCATATACTAGGTGCCTGGGTGGCTCAGCTGGTTAAGCAACTGCCTTTGGCTCAGGTCATGATCTTGGAGTCCCGGGATCAAGTCCCGCATTGGGCTCCCTGCTCAGCGGGGAGTCTGCTTCTCCCTCTGACCCAACCCCCTCTCGTGCTCTCTCTCTCTCTCTCTCTCTCTCATTCTCTCTCTCAAATAAATAAATAAAATCTTTAAAAATAAATAAATAAATAAATAAATAAATAAATAAATAAATAAATAAAATGCATATACTGGGGTGCCTGGGTGACTCAGTGAGTTAAGCATCTGCCTTCAGCTCAGGTCATGATCCCAGGGTCCTGGGATCAAGCCCCACGTCAGGCTCCCTACTCAGCGGGAAGCCTGCTTCTCCCTCTCCCACTCTCCCTGCTTGTGTTCCCTCTCTCTCTGTGTCTCTCTCTGATAAATAAATAAAAACTTTTAAAAGAATAAAAAAAATGCATATACTTTAAGCAAGGGTAACAGTATAAAATAGCTCAATCTGTTCATGTATCAATAATGATTTTAATATCATATCCTAGTGTTGGATAAAAAAAGGAGCCTATAGTAACTGGAGTGTCCCAGAGCCAGGCTTCAGCTGTTAGAATGTGTGCCAGCCTTAATAAGGTAATAGTTTTACTGTTGCAAATTGAGAAGGCATTTCCCATCATCTCACTTGGGTATCTTTGGAAAATCTCTTTGAAGCAACTTTAAAGGCACTTTCCAAGGTTATCTGGTAGATAACACTTTGCAATTTTGTTGGACTGAGAGGGCCACAGTCAAAGATTTTTCTCATCATCTGTAGGTTATGTATCATTGTTTTTAAGCTAAAATGGAAGTGATACATGCTCTTCACAAACCTTTAATTTATTCAACGTATATACATTGCTGAGTGAGCCTTTATGAGCCTTACACTCTGGTGGGGAGGCAGATAATGAAAATAATAATAATTTGGCAAATATATAATTAGTATGTGATAAGTCCCACTAAAGAGAAGAACAAAGCGCTCTGAAAGCATGTATTCTCTAAGTTTGGGGAATAAGATCTTCCTGAGGAACTGGCATTTAAATTAAGTTTTGTTCTGAGAGATGAGTAGGCTAAATGAGACTGGGACAAGGGAAAGGATTCTGAGCAGAAGGAACCAAGCAAAGGTAAGCAATTGAGGGATTAGGTACTGATGACTAATGTACCAAAGGCATCTAAAAAGTTGACATATTGCAGAGGTACAGCAGAATTTGAGCTGAAGATTTAACTTAAAATTTGGAGAAAGGAGTGGGTGTCTATAAAATAACCAAGACAAGTTAGAGAATCCCCATTAGCAGAAGACATTGCTATATTATCAGGGCCACAAATAGGGGAAGAAATCAGCAGAGTAATAATATTGTTCATGAGGTGACACTTGTATAAGTAAGGAAATAAAATATTAGAGACCAAAAAGTATAGACAACTGTATTATGTTTTTACTACTTTTTGTGGGCACAGTATAGAACATGGAGATAAAGGGGACATTTGCTTTGAATTGCCTTTTCCTTCATGTAGTTGCCTAATATGTATGTATCTTTCCTCATATTTAAGAAACATTAAGGAAACCATATTAAATAACCCTGATTTAATTGTTTGCTATCTGTTGACAATTAAACAAATATAAAAAAATTTCCAAATCACTTACAACCACTTAGCTGTAGTTAAGAGAAACATTCCTTGATTATTCTGATTCCAGTTGGATAAATAAGATTATAGATTTAAAACTATGACTCTCATAATTAGGAATCTTTGCAATAAACCTTAATTAACTGACTTCTACAATCCCTAAGAGCTATTTTTGCAATCTTCTATTTTCATAGTTTATTTAAATGGTTTTTAAAGGTGTTTAATTTAGAAAGCAACAGCTAGAAAACATTTCATTTTAATCTTCAGTGCATGATAGGAAAACTAAGGTGTGTAGTTCAGTCAAAGGAATTATTCAGGTCATAGACATAAAGAAAAATGTTAATCATGGATAGTCAACCTGAAACAAATTGTGTTTGTAGATATCCTGACATGTGCAAAAACCTTTAGGGACCATGTTCAAAGTAAAAGAAATGCTAAATTGCAAACCAATTCTGCTGATATTTGCTAACAGGTCTTTAAAGCAATTATTGTCAGAACCAGGTTATCTAGTTCCTTGGTTTCTTAAAGTATACATTTAACACTCCTCTCTCTGCCATTGGGTGACTATTCTGTATAGTTCTTGCCTCAGGCTTACATTTTGATTAGAGATTTCATATATTTGCTCAGGCAGCAATGATTAATTGAACTAACATTGAAAACAGATTTAAATAAACAGAATTTGTATATATTTATAAACTTGAGATGTCTATTTGATTTATAGTTCACTGCATTTTGGAAATACAGTCTATTTCAAAAGGCACCCTTTTATATATTGCTGGAGTAGGTAATTAGGGACACTATAAACATTCATTTGTCTTTATATCTGTATTTTAAATTATTTTATCTCTGGATATCAGTCCTGTAAAATTCTTGACAGCAAATAATTATTTTTCCAAAATCTGCACAAGTCTATTCAAAGGAAGAAAAAAATCAGTATAAAAATTTTAAATGCTTACTAAATATACACTGATTACAAGCCAATGACATAAGTTTTTTTAAAAAGACAATAATGGTAATTTAAGAGAGATGCTGTATTATTTGTATTTTTCGTATTTCTTAAACACAAGAAAATTACATATCAAAAATTACAAACACCTTATATCAAAATAAATGTTCCTATCTCCTCAGTCAGTGTTTCTGCTCTGAAAAGTGCACTGAATATTTTTTTATGGAAGATAATTGAAATGTCGGTCTAGTTAATCATAACTAAATAACTTTATGGTCCAGCCAAATATTAAATTATAATAGAGTCTGGATGATTGCAAACTTTTTTTACTACTGAGAAACGTCAAATTACTTCCAAGTCTAGTGTCTTTTTGTGGCATGCATCTTTTGGGTAAATGAATGATATAGGAAAGTCCTTTAGACTTCAGCAGTTAATTTGCTGAGATTAGTCAGTGGCTCAGTCAACATGTGAAGAAACTGAACTGCTCCCAGTCACTTATGTTCAATAGCATACGTGTTTCTCTCTCACTGAACCGTAACCATATATTTTTTAATATTTTGCTTTTCCAACCAATATGTGAGCTTTTTGAGAGCAAAGATGATGTGTTTTTGACTAAGAATATTCTCAACCTCCATTGTCTGTAACTTCATAAATATCCATTGACTTGCATTAACAGAAATTGGAGATGGTTTGAGTTATCATTCATTCATTTATTAATTCATTCAAAAATATTCATTGAATATTTACTGTGTGCCAGAAACTCTTCTACATACTAGAAGTATAGCAAATAAAGGAGAAAAACAAATAAACAGAAACCAGTTAAGTGCCTCGGCTTTTGTGGATACTATATATTCTAATGGCAAGTAGTGATATATCCCATGAAGAAGAATTAAGCAGAGTAGGAGATTCGGAAGAAAAAGAAGCAGATATTTTCCATGGGGAAAGCCAAAACTACCTCTCTTGATAATGTAACACTTGAGCAGATCCTGAGTTGAAGAGAAAACCTGTGAATATATAAAAGACTATTCCAGGCAGTGGGAATAAAAAGGGCAAAGCCTTAAATTTAAGCAGGCATTTGCCTAGAAAGGGACAAGAAAATATTATTGCATATATTTTCTTTAGCACATACTAAATTTCATGCTCACTAAATCCTCTGGTGCTGTGCTTAAAGAATTTTCAGCAAAAGATCAACACTAACCTATCCTTTAATAGCAATCGTGGTTTTTCTTGGTGATCATAGATTGCTGGAAAAATGTGTTTAATCCTAAACTTCATTTTAAGCAGTTGGCTCTTAGAGTTATCAGCTGTTATCTGAGGAATTCTCATTTGCACATTGTGCAGGAGAGATGACTAAGTACTTTCTTAGTATAAACTAATAAGATCTTACTGCTATTATAATACCTCTACTACTACATTAATGATGTTAATGGCCTTTGTTCATACAAATTGAAAAGTAATGGTAGAAGATTGTTTAGTAAAATATTTTAAATCCTGCAAAAATAAACGTGGTTAGCAGTGAAGATAAATGTATATGATTTTATTGTGCATAATCTGTATCTGACTTAGGATGTAAGGCTCTACTTTATGGTAGGCATATGTCCAGCCAATTATTTGCTCATTTTCAATACAGTTCTTTGTTTGGAGATGGAAGCTAATTTAGTTTCATAACTAAACTCTCCCTACAAAGCAAACTGGTTGATTTAGATAGCTGATTTGTATGAGGTTTTTAAAAATATATTTTCCAAAAGCCTCCTTTGTTTTAAATATTATAAAGGATTGAAAAAGCATAATGTGTAAGATTTAAACCAAAAGATTTTCAAGGTTGACAGATTATCCTGATCATTATTGAAAATGTGAAATGTCTTCATACTTAAATACTTTAATTAATAAAGATTGAAACAAATTGCTGACCTTTTAATCAGATGGAAATTCCATATAGAATCTTTAGATTAAATAGCTTTTTCTTTTCTTCCATGTGTTCCTCAGCACTTTTCTATTTGGTTTGGATTCTAAACAATCAGTTCCAGCTACATAATTTTTGATGCCCAGTGAAAAGTGAAAACTGCAGGATCCTTTGTTCAAAAAGCAGGAAAAAAGGGTCATTAAAGGTACTAAAATATAAAGCCTTTTCCTTCTGCAATTTCTCTCTCAATTTGTCATGGTGCTTTTTAATTGCCATTTTATGTCCTTATAAGTAACAAAAAAAAAAATACAATTTCAAATACTAGCATAAACTTTACCATTCATCTTTATATTGCTCAATGCCACCTTTAAATTCAAATATAAAAACATTTAACTCATCTGCAGAATCATCAAAATCACAAAATTCTTTTCCTGTAGTCCCTCCTCTCCCATCACAGTCCCTAAAGGTTTCTCAAGTAGCCCAGAACAAACAAATGTAAGCCATACTCAGAAAGGTTGGAAGGAGGGAGAGAGGTCTCACCAGGCACTGAGCCAGCACAGTGAGTGGGCACTCCCTCGGCACAGGGATTCTTTTAGGAAGAATGAAGACACCCCCAGGTTCCCAAGGCCTTCCCAATTCACAGTGGAAGAAAGAACCTCTAAGGTCCTTAAACTGCCTTTCCAGAAAACTACCTGCATAGGGTGGTGAGTGAGAAACTTGCCCCCAGTAAGACATGGCCTCTTCAGAACACAGATGGCCAACACACACACAACACACACACACACACACACACACACACACACACACACCTTTGCACTCCCCAGGGCTAGTGGACCTAACCTAGATCCTGCCTGTGCACATGTACAGAACCCCACTGGACACAGGAGACAACCCAGAAATGTGATCCTGTCTCTTCAGTGGTCAACACAATCACCTAACCCAGGTGGAAGGTGGCAGCAATGAAGGAGTGGGGCAGGAATTGGAAGACTGCATGGTGGAGACCTGGGGAGTCTGCCCGGGAAAACACATCTTGTAGATGTGGGAAGGTGACCAGAGGCTGGACCTTGCCTAAAACCAGGGCTCCAAGCTCCCATGCTCATTGTCCTGTCATACTTCACTTACAAAACACATGATAAAATTATTAAGAATTTCAAGATGGCAGAAGCTGAGCATTAAAACCCTAAGTAGGGTGAAGGAACTGTGCAGGTGGGTAAGTCACACATTCATGAAGCAAGCCCTGAAAACATTTTACAAAATAATAATGTCATTGTTTTTCCCATTTACTTCTATGTGTTAGTCAGCAAAGAAATTACTCAGTGGCAATGCTGTGCCCAGGACTGTGCTATATGCCAGGTAGTGAAAACAAGACACACATTTGAGTGTTTGAGACATTATGCCCACTGTGGAGCAGCCAACACTCAGTCTTTCATTCCCTGATTTAGAAGTGAGAGCTTGCCTAAGTAAAAAAAGATTATATGATATCTGATTCAATATACATCTTCCAGAACTGAGTGCCTGAAATATTACTCAGTAGACAAGTCCTTAAAATAGGTATAAAGTAATAAGTGATTAAATAGTGATGAGAGAGGGAGTGAATGTTGATATTTCACTTGTCTAGTTTTATGAAAGAGAGCCTACCACACATTTGTTTTGTTAGGCACTGAGCAAAGCTTTCAGTTATGAGAGATTAAAAACAAAATTGAAAGTTCCATAATGAACCTAATGCTACTCTAATTATTTTGACACCCTATAGACCTAAGGTGAGACTCCATGACTATGATACTTTATGCTCTACTATATATTGTTATACTGAGTCATTTCCAAAGTAAACCCTAAGATAGAAAAGTTTTTTTCCTCAAAATAATTATGAAATGATTTGAATTATGTGTATTCATCTTCTTTTTATCATTATTTTTTATTATGTTGTTAATCACCATACATTACATCATTAGTTTTTGATGTAGTGTTCCATGATTCTTTTTTTGCGTATAACACCCAGTGCTCCATTCATTATGTGCCCTCTTTAATCCCCATCACCAGGCTAACCCATCCCCCCAACCCCTCCCCTCTAGAACCCTCAGTTTGTTTTTCAGAGTCCATAGTCTCTCATGGTTCATGGTTCGTCTCCCCCTCTGATTTCCCCTCCTTCATTCTTCCCCTCCTGCTATCTTCTTCTTTTTTTTTTTAAACATATAATGTATTATTTGTTTCAAAGGTACAGGTCTGTGATTCAACAGTCTTACACACTTCACAGTGCTCACCATATCACATACCCTCCCCAATGTCTATCACCCAGCTGCCCCACCCCTCCCACCCCCTACCACTCCAGCAACACTCAGTTTCTTTCCTGAGATTAAGAATTCCTCATATCAGTGAGGTCATATGATACGTGTCTTTCTCTGATTGACTTATTTCGCTCAGCATAATACCCTCCAGTTCCGTCCATGTCGTTGCAAATGGCAAGATTTCATTCCTTTTGATGGCTGCATAATATTCCATTATATATATATATATATATATTATATATATATATATATATATATATATATATATACACCACATCTTCTTTATCCATTCATCTGTCAATGGACATCTTGGCTCTTTCCACAGTTTGGCTATGGAAAGTTTGCTGCTATAAACATCGGGGTGCACGTACCCCTTCGGATCCCTAAGGAATCTTTCATTAAAGCCAGTAAATAATATGGCAAGGGTGATAAATACGTCTATATGTGGATAGAAGTGTACATTTCATTCCATTTTCTTTTGCCTTTAAAAACTTATTTAAATCCTCTGCTCTAAGATGTGTATTGCCTTTTAGTTTATAATGCTCATGTGAATTGATGACTTCTCTTTTTTACTTCCTCTTTTAAGCCTTCTTTATATAAATAGTGAATGAGTGACTATTTTCTATCTCCGAGTTTAGATTATATTTTGATAAGTTTATTTGATAGTTATGTCCTATCCCATAATTTTGTATTTTTAAGTTTTTAAATTACTTTTCATAAAGATAAGTGTGTTGGTCAGTTGTAGATATGAATTGCACATTCAGATTCCTAAAAATTGAGGATAGGTTCCTCAGTCTATTTTTACAAGAAGAAATACTTAATGTGCTGAATAGTTTTGAATATTTAAAAGCTTCAACTGCTGTTTTTACTTAGCTGTTTTACAAAATGTGAGATACTTGTATTAAGAGCAGAACAATTAAACTCTTATTTCAAATGCTATTTAATTATATATTTAAATTTAAACTATAACTGACATGCAAAATTATTTCATAAAATAAACTATTTTTCACCATCTGAATTTTATTAACCTAACTGCTGCCATCTCATATCAGTTTTACAGTTATTTTACAAGGTGACAATTTTCATGTGCCTTAAAGAATCTCAAGAGACTGTAGACTTCAACTGCAAGTCATCAGGCAGGATGCACATATAAACCTTATGTGATAAATAAATACATATTTTTAAATTTTATATTATAAATAAACATTCTTTTATCCCATTTCAAAGATCTCTAAGAAACATTTCCAATCCTCTGGTATCATCTAACTGACTCTTTTAGCATGGTTTTCCATGTATTTCATTAAAATCTTTCTTCTGCCTGTTAATCTATTTAAGAAGAAAATATAAAAAATAAATTTACTTCAGGAAATGGAAGATCACAGTTCTCTGCATTATCACTGTCTGTAGATGGGAAGACCATCTGTAGAACATTTCAGTTGGGTCATACCTACTTACTTCATTTGCAAGTTTATCATCTCCAACCCAACTGCTTCTACAGCTCTCTAATTCTATATGTCTAGTAGACTGGAGAAGTGTTGTGCGTTCATGGTCACAAATCTTAAAGGAACTACAGGAGAAGTGACAGTATATTGGATTAAAGACTCCTCAAGATGTCCTCTTAGATGCATTTTTGAGGTAATCTGAGAGCCCCACAGTCATTCTCTTAAATGACCACTAGGCAATGTTAAGCTCCAGAGAAGACTCCTCTCCAAAAGGAAAATGAGAGTCACGGAATCATCAAGAAGACTTTTCAAAATCTGAATACTTCTACCATGTCATTCTGGCACAGTAATGGTGCCTTTAAGGAACATTTGTATATGGAAAAAAAGAAAAAAACTCAAAATAGTGTGTAGTTACTATGATGAGCAGTAAGTTTAAATTCACTCTTACAGCTTAAAATCTTAACATTTTCAATTCAGAACCTTAAAACAAGGAAGTGTTTGTTTTGTAAAAATTATCCATCTTTTTAAAAAGTTTATTTTTGTAGAATCCACAATATGAAATCTCATGTTAAAATATTGCAGGGTGCTTGAATGTTCATTTATATGACTAAGCTGAAACCAACATGGCCATGCTAAAAACACATAACACATTTTGACATAGTCAAGTAATTAGAACTTTAAATGTAGTATAAATTAAAAAAGGATTAATTATTTGTTTATGCCAAATTTAAACAAAATATGGGGAAAAAGTCTTAGAGTTTCATGTTCAAATCTTGTTAAACAGTATTGTCTTAGGTTATTGATTTAATAAAACTATAAGACTAGTTTCTTGTAAATATCATGCCATATAATTTATTGATATTTTAAAGTATATATTAGATATAACTAACATGAAAAAATAATTTATTTCTGTGTTAGAAATACATTTTTAAAATAAACGGTTAATATATGATTTTTTCTAATTTTCACAATTAAAAAAAATCCATAATAATAAATAAAGGCAAAAAGTAACCAAATTGTATTCTAATAGAGCTTTTCTTATGTTATATCCTTGATATATGCTCTTTCTTCATGCATGAAGAATTAGATAAAGTTTTAATGAACTTTCAAGGTAGAAATACTCATTCTTAAACTATGATCTAGAACTAGGTATCTTTCTCTAAACAGTTTTCTACAAATGTTCCATTTTTTTCATTTCTCTTATTAGTATTTATTTTTTTACATTAATTTCATATTCTACTTCCATAAATTTTCATTTTCCTCCCTGTGGTGCCTCACAGTCTCAGAGGAGGGAATGAGATGATATACCTGCCTTCATTTGACTTTTAAACCCATTACAGTTTGTCAAGGTGTAAGAAGCATCATAAGCAGAATATGTGAAAAGTTACCCATTATTTGACATAAATTTGGCCATTAAAGACTTGATTTTGAAGGAAAAACTATAATTTTAGAGTCAAAAGATGCAGAAATTGTTGCCTACTTATTTATTAGTTAATAGACAACTAGAAGAATAAATATTTGGGTTTTATAATAACCAGACAAAAACTTAGATTCCACACTGTCTAAACTCAATGTATAAACATGGCAAACAAATGGTGTTGCTATGTAAGATTTTGCATTAAAAAAAACATTTATTTTCAAGTTCTTACTTTTCAAGAACTAGGTACTTTTCTCATGATTCTATTTCTTCACTGAAATTTTGCTTAATTTTCTGTGTAAAAGTTTTCTTAGGAAGTATGCATCACATTTCCATAATATTTTCTGAAAATTTGGGGCATTGTGTTTGAGTATTGGAAATGTCATCTGTTGCTAAGATAATGAAGATGTTACATAAATGCAGAATGTAGTGCTGCTCCATTAGGATATGGCATTTTTTTAATGGATTCTCATCCAATAATATCCCCTTAAAACATGAAAAGTATATTTAATCAAAATCAACTAATGAATAATTAGCTTACATTTCAGGAATTAATTTGTTTTCCCAAGGATAAGATAAAAACAGTTTCTGAACAAAGGAAAAGAAGAGATAGTCTTGGAAAAAAGTTCTTAATATGCAAAAAAAAGATTTAACATAGGATGAAGAATACATCTGAAATTAATGGGGGAAATATACATTATTAAATAAAATTTGTCAAAGAAGAATAATTATTTAAAACATTTCCAGTTAATCCTTAACTAAGAAAACACCCTTAAATAAATTCCAAAGGATTAAGTAGATAAGTGTTAAATACAAAATTTTAAGAAAAAGTAAACATAGGTAAATATTGACTAAGTAGTGAATGGAGAAACAGAAAAAAAAATGATTACAAAGCAAAAGATAGATGAGTTTAATAGGAATTTTATACATCAAAGTAATTATAAATAAAATGAAAATAAATGATAAGCTGGGTAAATACTCATGATGAATGGACCATGGTAAAAATGGGCAAAGGACAAGAGCTCTCAATTCTCAGAAGAAATGCAGTTGTCTAATACGCATTAAGAAAAAACCTCACTCTTGCTAAAAATCAAAGAAATGAAAATTAAAACAATGATAGGTAATTTTCTTCTAATCAGATTGGACTTGCTTTTTGTGTTTTGTGGGGTTTTCTTTGGTAAATGGTAATACTCATGTCTGTTTAGGGCATGATTTGGTCAAAACTCTGATACTTCTACAGGATTATAGGAGTAACTATAAAAGTATATGGCAGTGTGTTTCTAACACCTTAAAATTATTATACTCTTTAAATTTGCTATTATGTATCAATATCTAGGAAAGATAAGACATGTAGAAAACTTTTTGTGTAAACAGGCGTTATGCATAATAAGGAAATATGTACATATCCTAAATGACAAACAAAAAATAAGTAAAATGGATTATGTCTATAAGATAGAATGTTAAGTTTAATGAAAAAGAATAATGCTAACAATATCATAAGTGCCACAATAAAGGCTTTCTATATATTATCAACTATGTAAATAATTAATGCATGCATTAGTCATAAGAAAATGAATAGCAAAATTTTCAGATGTTGGTAGTGTTTCTTTCTGTGTGATGGAATTATGGTTGATGATTTCTCTAAAGTGACTTGTAAGGTCCTTCATGATGCTGATGCTGACCTGATTGTCCTTTTACAGGTCCTTATATTTATCCTGCCACAGTACTTATTACCATGCTCTGCATTTCAGTTGCATGTCAGTTTTTTCTATTGAGTTGTTCATAAATATTTGGATCCCCAAGGCTTGACATAGTGCCTTTCATCTAAAATCTATGCATTAAATATTTACTACATAAATTAGTGAATTAAGTGTGTGGATATGTATACATACATACATACGTGCACACACAAACACACAAAATTCTACAATACCCAGAGTGAACCTTGTAAAGCTTTAATACCATGATACTTTTGTCCCTTAGTCTTAAAGTGCTCACTAAGAACATCAACAATAAGTGTTCTATTCATAGGCTCATTGTCCTGGAATAGATATTCAGAAGACATAGTGTTCAGTTGTGTAAACCTAAGCAGGAGTGCCCTGAAAATATGTAGGAGAGATTATTGTCCATTTGGTTTTATGGATCTCTAGGACCCGAAATTTCATATCCTGTATACATAGTTTAGTCTGCTATTTGCCATCTGCATACTCATGAATGTATAGCTCATAATGTCATTATTTTTTTTCTCTTGAAATGTTCAGTAGTTTAGTCATATAGAGAGACAGGAAACAGCTGGTCAGAATCTGATCAACTCTGAGTTCTAGTCCCTATACTACTACTATCCAGCTGTGTAAATTTAAGCCAGTTATTTAATCTTTCTGGACCTCAGATTTTTCATCTGCAAAATGAGAATATTGCATTGAATAACATGTTGAACATTCTATGCACACAGTCTTTTCATGTTTAAAATCAGTTTTCTGCCTTAATCCCAAAAACTTGATATAATAAAATAAGAAAATAATATAGTTGATAAAGATGTGAAAGGTTTTTTGATACTTCCTCTAAGAAGATACTTCCTTAAAGTTTTATTGTAACTTTCCAGGCATACAGCTCCTGCTGTAAGTCTTTACACTGTAATATTTTGCAGTATTCTTGGAAGTTTGCCATGGTGTTTTCAAGTTATAGTTATTTTTAGAAGGTAAAAAAAAAAGATATCTCAGTAATAGTTCCTCCCATGTTCAAGTCCATATCACTTTACACTCAGTGAGAAGAAATAAAAGTTTTATGGTTATTGGAAAGTAAAAATATATGTCACATTAGAAACCTGAGTATGTAAATAGAAACAATTATCATGGCTTAAGCATGACAGGAAGAATGTCTCTTCTTTCTCTTCTTTCCTTTTGTTTTATTTCACATTTTGTTATCTGTCACTCTCAACCTTACTTTTTGTTTTTTGGTTTCCACTTGTTTTGATCATATGTTTATTTCCTAAGACAATACCTAAGTCACTTTCTTCAAAGTGGCTTGTGTGTGTTCTTTATTCCATCACTTAATTCTATGATGTAATAAATGCCAAATATAATTTGATCTTTCAGCAATGGAATCTCTACGAGGATGGACTTTTTCACTGTATTTTATTGGTTGGTTCACTTTATCCCTGGAGCCTCAAACAGTACATTTATAGTGTACTGAGCCATGAACAAACATTTATTTAGCCATAATATGTGATCAGTACTATAGTCCATCAGACAGTGTAAGTAAGAAAGGGAGAAGCTAGTGTGGCTTCCTCAAATGCCTTCCTTTAATTGGGGAGGCAATGTTAGTGGCTAAAAAAGGCTCACAAAGAAGAAAAGAGAGAGTATTTTTTTAAGTTAAGTGCTTAAGTGACAAGATACAGATTGTGAATGCTTTAGTTCAGAAGAGGAAAGATTAATTGAGCTGGAATACTTCCTGGAGGAGCTTTACCTTAAAGGAAGAACAGCATTTGGATTGGCCATACAAGGAGGGTTGAGCCTTTAGATGATGAAGGCATGCGGGAGGAACAAGTTTTCACAATTTGTTTCTGGCAGGGTTGTGGAAAAGCCTAATTCTTCCTACACATATCTGAGGAAGCCTTCACTGAATCAAGATTTACACCACAGTCAGTCTTTGATAAGAAAATTATAGAATCATACTCATTCAATTTAGGAAACAATTTTGTTTGTGGTATTAAGGATTAGATCTTGGTAGCAGTATATTCTGCTTCCTCAAATATGAGCAATGCCGGCTAAAAAGATTTGAATATCAAAGATGAGATTTACCAGACAGGGAAGCTTACTTTTGGGGATGGGGGTTCTTTTAAGGAAGCAGGCTTAGCAAAAAATAGTTTCCATCTGGGAGCAAATTTACGTGGCACTGTTACAAGATGCACAGTTTTGATAGTGATTTATAAACAACCATTAGAGTGGGATGCTCATTGTCTTCCTACAGCAACATCTCTGAGCACTAAGCACTTTTTGGTCAAGCTCCTAGGATTTAACTGCAGGGCGTTCAGTTATAAAACCATTTTTCATCGATCTGAGCTGTTGAGTTCTTAACTGTAGCTTATTTTCACTTTGATTTTGAAATCCATAAATGCCAGTCATAGCATTTAGGAACTAAAATCATTGGCACAGGAATTTAAATGAAGAGTGATAAATCAAGGCTGCCAGTGGCTACTGCCTCAGCCAGATGCAAACACCACAACCACAGTTTTTAATAGCTTTGCATGCCTAATTTCAAATTAAGTGTGACAAATTAAGCAGGAAGTTAATTACTATCCTGAAACAAATAGTCTGATGTTGATTGGAAAGGGCATATAAAGCTGTGTTTTACCTTAACAGAATACCCAGAGGAAATATTAGAAAATAGAGATGTACAAATAACAATTAGTTCAGGTAAAAAAAAGGGGGGGGTGATTATTATGCATCTGGTTAGATGAGTCCAGATATTTGAAAAGGGGACTTCCTCTGAGCATAGTTTTACTAGTTTAAAACAAAGTAAGTTCACAGATGCATCAGAATCTTGGTATCTACCTAGTGGATGAGGGAGGAAGAGGCTTAGGTGTGTGTATCTGTATCCGGCTGACCAGATCATTAGAAGGTCTGTCAACTCTTCTCATGGTAGAAGTGCTAAAATTAACAATGGCACAGAAAGTGAATGTGACCCTAAAAGCCTGGAGATCTTATAAATCACAAAATTCTTAACTAGTCCCTTATTTATTTTTCAGAGCCTGCACTCCATGGCTCTTATTGTATTTAAATATTTATTGGAAAACAGTTTCTTCTGTGACTTCATACTTGACTTAATGAGTTTTTAAAAATATTTTTTAAGAGAGAGTGTGCATACAAGCAGGGGTGGGGAGCTGAGAGGGGCAAAGGGAGAGAGAGAATCAGAGAATCTTAAGCAGGCTGCACATCCAGTGTGGAACCTGACATGGGGCTTCATCTCTTAACCCTGTGAGATCATGAGCTGAGCAGAAATCAAGAGTCAGAGGCTTAACCGACTGAGCCACCTAGGCTCCCCTTGACTTAATGATTTTTTAATAATGTTTGAGGGAATGTTTCAAGAAAAGAATCCGTTCTTTGGAGTTCAAATGAATTTTAAGAAAGATAAAGTTCAACGTTCGTTTATTGCAATAAAGTTACAGATAGCTTACTGTATCAGGCACTGTTTCTAGCACTTAACATTCATTCATAATATAAACCAACCCAATAAGGTATTATTCTGGGTGTTTTCCAGATGAAGAAACTGACACACACAGACTAAGTAAAAAGTCAGTATCACCCAGTTGGGCCCTGGACAAACCAGAATTTGTTACCAAACAGTCTTGGTCCAGAAGTCTGAACTCTTAACCATTAGGGCACACTGCCTTTTGGAAACCTGGGCCTGGAGAGAGCAGTGGTAGTTATAAAACTAACACATCTGTGGGATCACCAGTCTTTTTGCTTCTTTGCCTATTGCAAATGAGAAACACATGCTCATCAGAAAATCAAGATTAACAAAGAGTAAGATAGCCTTTTGTCAGACTCTGTAGAAAATGTGGTGAGCTACCACAGTAAATGTATAGACTCCAGGTGACTTTTGAGCCGGCCATGGAGTACACAGGCTTTGCTAGCCTCTCACTACAGTGACTTGCCTAATTTGAAAGAAAACATAATCAAAGGAGGATACTGAAAATAAAAATTATTCTTCTTCCTTAAAAAGAAAGTATTCATAGATCTTTCAGAATATTTTATCTTGATTCTGATACAAGTATTTTTGCTGTTTCTTAATATCCATATGCTCATAATGTAACATTTAATAAATTTTAGAGAAAAAACAAAATCAAAAGATATATTTAATAAGGATGAGTCCAAATTTAAAATATATATATTTTCTGGTATACCTGTACTTGTACATGTTATTTTGTCAATTCAAATTCCATGTAAGGCAGGACTTCTGTAATTTCTTTTGCTATATTCCCAGTGAACCTGCCTCCTGCTAGGCACCCAAGACATATTATTTGAATGGATGAATAATTGAATAAGTGAATATTTTTTAAAAGTTAGTTTTATGATGATATATTAACCACTTTCTAATTAGTCTAAATATATCTATATATTAGAATTGATAGAAAATTCTGTAGCAAAACTAGCTAATATTTATCATTTAAATATCTTTTATTTTGACATTTCTAGTCAATTATTAAAATACTCTGTATAATCAGCCTTTTTTATTTTAAAGGCAGTGTTAACTGCTAAGCAGAATCAATTTATGTTTATTAATGACCATGGCTTATAGATGTGTTTCTGGAGAACTATAAAAGATATCAAAATTATTTTAAAGAGCCAATGTTTACAGGTGTTACCACAACCAATCTAAATAATTTCTGCTTTCTAATTAGAAATAAATTGAATTCATTACTTTATCTTCAGGACCTAGTATAGTGCCCAATACCTAGAAGGTATTCATAAATATTTGGTGAATAAAAGAATAAATGAAGGAATGCACTTTTAAGTTAAATTTTTATGAAGCTTTACTAAAATGGCTTCTACTTAAAGTGGTTATATTACCTAGGGGAATAAGATTTGCAAAGCAATGGTACAACTACTTTTCTTCACTTATAATAATTTTTAAAATATGTAAAATTTGTTATACTTCAGGAATAATTTCAATAAGGAATTTAACAATTTCTTTTTTTTTCTTTTTTAAAATTGTTTTATTCTCCTTTGGGTTGTTTTTGTTTTTGTTTTGTCTTGTTTTTTATTATGTTTAGTTAGCCAGCATATAGTACACCATTAGTTTTTGATGTAGTGTTCAACAATTCATTAGTTGTGTATAACACCCAGTGCTCATCACAACACATGGCCTCCTTAATACCCATCACCCCATTACCCCATCTCTCAACCCCTCTCCCTTCTGTAACACTCAATTTGTTTCCCGGAGTCCAGAGTTTCTCATGGCTTGTCTCCCTCTCTGATTTCTTCCCGTTCAGTTTTCCCTCCCTTCCACTGTGGTCCTCCGCGCTATTCCTACGTTCCACATAACAATTTCAATTTACTCATTAATGTGTTTGTAAAGGATGTAGAATAAAATAATCTTCAAGTTACAGTTTTGCATGATTATATCAAAGCTGTTTTCTAAGTTAAACCATCTTTTGGTATAATTTTGACACACAAAATCAACAAAGTTAAAAGAAGAAAAAATATAAGACAAGGTGTGTGTTGCTAAAGAAGAAAATATAATGTGGTAGATATGAGTCTGAGGGCCCACTGTTCCTGGTTCTCATTCTGATTCTGGTCACAAATTTGAGTGAAATTGGAACATTGCTATAGTGTTCTATACCAGGGCCTTTTTCATGACATAAATGGGATAGTTTATAATAGTTATTCCAAATAAAAAAAGTGAGGATTCTATATAAGTAGATTCTAGATCTGTATATGTATTCCCCTACAATCTAACTTTTTTTTTTCTGTAAAGGGCCAGATAGGAAATATTTTTGGTTGTGCAGGTCATATATTCTCTGTCAGACTACTCAGCTCTACCCTTGTAACAGGAAAGCAGCTATAGACAATACATAAATGAAAGAGCATAACTGTGTACTAATAAAACTTAATTTATAAAAACAGGCATACATAGTTTATAAACCCATGCCCTAGATGATAAAGCTTTTATGTTCTTAAAGTAATTAGATGCTTTTGATTAATATGTTCATAACTTAAAAAAAGATGTTTAAAAAGGCAGCTGGAAAAAAAATATGCTCATAACTTAAAATCTATGGAAAGGAAAAGGAATGATTCTTTAAAAATCTGAGATGGTTTCTCATTTAGAAATAGATTTTGTGGGGGTGCCTGGGTGGCTCAGTTCAACTCTTAGTCTCAGCTCAGGTCTCAATCTTAAGGTTTTGAGTTCAAGCCCCAGCATGGAGGCTATGTAAAAAAAAAAAAAAAGACATTTGAAGTCTAAATAGCTGGTAATTTTATTTAAAAAATTAAAAGGGCGTGAAAAAGGGTATTTGTGACTTTTAGTCTTCAGAAAACAGTGTGAGGCATTGTTAATCTTAATTAATAAGAAAATGAAATTATCAATTTTTATATAATAAATGTGTACTCATAATGTAATACAATTTAAAGAAATTTTAATATTACCTAAACATAGGTTTAGCATGAGGAATAATAAAATTCTATAATTCTTTGGTTCCTCCAATTCCAGATTCCATTTAAGGATGAGCAATACAAAAGTGGGGTGCCTGGGTGGCTCAGTCATTAAGCATCCGCCTTCCGCTCAGGTTGTGGTCCCAGGATCCTGGGATCAAGCCCCGCATCAGGCTCCCTGCTCAGCCAGGAGTCTGCTTCTCCCTCTCCCATTACCCTACTTGTGTTCCCTCTCTAGCTGTCTCTGTCTCTCTGTCAAAAAAATAAAATCTTCAAACAAAACAAAAAGAAAAGGATGAACAATACAAAACTAAATTAAATTTAATGGAGAAAAGTAAAATGCTAATTTCCAAGTTAACAGAAATTATTATCACATGAATATTATTTACAGAGGTTTTACATTAAAAGCAAAACAAAACTGGACTTCTAAGAAAAATAACTATGTTCCAGCTATTTAGCTTTCACTTTATTTGATTATTGCTTACAAATTTAGTAAATCTAATTCAAGAGCTATTGGCAAAAGCCTAGGTAGACTGGTATAATATGAGGGGACTGTAACATTGAACTGATTTGTGCTAACAAGATAAGACTGACCTTTCTCCATATAACATTTTTCTTAACCTTGACAAACTGCACAAAACCTCTGGGAAACTAGTAAGAATGAGCTAAAAGTGTGGTACAAATATAATACAAAGAAGGGTAAGAATTAAAAATCTGACATTAGGATTTTATTTTTTTAAAGATGGGCCTGTACATAAATATTTCACCAGAGATTTCCATGAGATTATTTGCATATAGATAAAGTCATTTATGTATAAGGTCAGTTTATACTCCACTCTCAATTAGAAATAAATAGGAATAAAGAGGTGTTGTCATGAAATAGAACGAGGCAGAACTATTGAGATCTGTAGCTAATGTTTTGTAACCACAGTAATTTGGCATTTTAATGTTGAAATATGAGTTTAATCTGCTGTTAAGAGTAAATTCGCTGATGACATTTTTTGTTGCATTTGTTTGCTTATTCAAATTTTGAGTATGGGTTCCTATACCTGTGAACATTCTGTTGATTTAAAAAAGTAATAAATAACAAATGATCCCACAAGTCAGTTTAAACAAATCTAATATATTGGTCCTCTTTTTCTTCTTCTTACTTTTTTTCTTCCTATAGGCTCTATTGGTAGGAAATCACTTAATGTCCTTTTTTTCTGAACACAGATGAATGGTGGTCTGTGGTCTGAGACACGTTTTTGTGCCCACTGAAAGAGAGAAATATAATCCAATTTAGATCCACTTTCATAATGCTTGTCAGAGTCATGCCCCTATTAGAATAATAGTTTAAGATCAATAGAAAAGAAGGAAGGAAATAACACAAAAATATTATTCACCACATCTTTCCTGAGATACATACAGTATGTGTCATATAATAGACCTTCAAATAAATGTTGGTTGATTGACTAAATGAGTGAATGAATAAATGAGAAAAATAACGTGTTTATATTTACTATCTCTTTTCATATTTTAAATTTGAAGGTTACTTACTTTGGCTTATGAAGTTTTGTGTTTTTTTTTCCCTCTCGACCCAAATGGAAGAAGATAAAGGTATTTAAACATAAAAATCACCAAAATGATTACTGTGAAGTAAGTTTAAATGGGGGTATTCTAGGTCCAAGAAAGAGTTGTGGAAGTGTTCCTCTTCACTCTGATAACTAGGACAAATACTCATTGTTTTTGTTTTCTGAGCAATAGAGAGGTTCCCAGGAAATCATGCCTGAAAATGGAAAAAGTGAAGATGAGTAAATAATTCTACCAGTTAGGAATGCATTTGGCTAAAAATAACAGAAAAACTGAGTTTCCTAAGCAAAAAAGAGGGCATTTTTGTTTGTTTGTATTGTTTTTGTTTTCTCGTGTAACAAGAACAGAGGTAGAATCTTGGTGGAGGTGGTAAAACTATTCAGTGATAATTCATGGTTTTAGGATCTTTCTATATTCCTGCTCTATCACACAGTGTTGGCTTCTTTCCTCCTTCAACAATGCTAGCTGCACATGCAGGCAGAAAAAAGAATGTACAGCAAAATGACAATAACAGCCCTGTCTGTCCCTTTTCATTGGGAAAGAAAAAGCATTTTTAACAAACCATAACTAGCAAACTTCTGTTTAGCTTCCATTAGTCAGAATGTGGCCCTATAGCTATCTCTACCTTCAAGATAGGCTGTAAAATCAAGTTTGGTACATTTCATTTTTTTTTAAGATTTTATTTATTTATTTCACACACACACACACACACACATACACACACACACACACACACAGAGCAAGAGGCAGGGAGTGGGAGAAGCAGGCTCCCTGCTGAGCAAAGATTCCCAACATGGGGCTTGATCCCAGGACCATGGGATTATGACCTGAGCCAAAGGCAGACACTTAACTGACTGAGCCACCCAAGCACCCCAAGTTTGGTACCTTTCAATCCCTACAAAGAAAAAAGAACATCAAAGAACACACCTGAAAATGGGCATTAAGTAGGCTAACCTATAATGTGTGCCCCAATAATCTTCAGCAAGTTCATTAATTGAACTATAGATTCTGAGAAAATTAACCAATATGACTATTTAAATGAGATATAAATAACATTTAGATCATAATTTTATTTCTAGGTTTGGAAAAAAAACAGTTGGGAGGCTAAATACTAGAACCACTAGAGGTGGGTATTTTGGGAAATGGAATGATAGCTTTTTTTTTTCTTTTTGCTATTGCATTTTAAAAATACACTAAGATATTTTATTAAAAGAATAAAGAATAGATTTTCTAGGAAAATATAGAGAAGTTAGAAGTTCTTTATACCCTAATGTTGATTATACTTAATAATTCTACTTTATAAAATGTTGGAAATTTATTAAACCACTGCATGATTAATACTACATACCATCGACTAATTAGTGTAGGTAAGAAAAGAATAAGTCTACCTCAAAGATATTACTACTCTAATTGAGGAGATCTTTACATTTATTTAATCTACAATACACAGTTGAGTTAATCCATATATTATTGGGGCTGATGATAAGAAAAAGTTCTCAAATTCACAAAACACAGGAATAAATACTTGAATTTGCTTTGTTTTTAGACAGATATACTCCATCACATTAGCCAATCATACTTATTTTTCATGTACTTTATCTTGTGACTAATCATTCCCTCTTCGTAGTCATGATTTCAACTTCCTATTCATGTTTTAAAATCATGTCCTAAACTTCATGGGATTAAAAGATAAAAGCATGCTCTCTCTATATGTATATATATATGCAACATACTTAAATGTTCACATGAATCCATCAATTAATTTTGAAGAACACATAGGCAAGTTTTATCTGATCTAGAGGATGGAAAGTTTTAGGAATGCAGAACACAACAGGAAAATTTCAAAAGCTAGGATCAAATGTTACACACATACACACACAGATTTAAATTCTCAATATATCTAAAATAATATAAGTGGCTTTAAAAGGCACAATTTTTTGTAATGAGCATGAAAATGGGTGAATCTTTCCTAAGTTATAAATATAAACCAATCATTATTAGAAGCACCAAAATCATGGTTTTAATGGTCCAAACAATTAAATAATTTTTAAAAGAAGAAATTAAAGTTATATACAAGTTATTATACAATTGCTCTCATTAGTAAGAAAATAAATAAAAAGTTATAAATGGGAACTTTTACTTATGAAATTAGAAGTGATTAAAAAATACGTAATTGATACCGGTGAGGGTATTGCAAGATAAAACTCTCATATACTGTTGGTGGGAGTTAAATATGTTAAACTATTTAAAAAGCATATTAAAAATCACAAGAAAAGTAGAAAAAATAAATTAAAAACATAAATATTTAACAAAGGAAGAATGGTTTAATAAATTATGAACACTTTTGAAATAAATTATTATGTGCTATAGAGGAAGAAAAATTTTCCCTTCTTTCCCCTTCCCCTTGACTGGTGTAATAACTAAATTGACACAACAGGTTAACAGGAAAAAAACAATAATAAATTTTATCTTGTATGTATGGAAGCCCTTTAAAAATATGAGACTCAAAGAAGTGACAAAAGCAGGAAGTTTTTTATACCGTTTAGGTAAAGAAGCAATGAATTTCTGAAGAATTGGCAAGACAAAGGGGTTTGGACTTGGGATAGTAAATTGGTAAACAAGTAACAAGTTTTGTCCATATATCCTTCTAGACCCTGAACTCCCTATCTCTGGTGATAAAAATGCATTCCACACTCCTAGTACAGTGAGGGTACCTTTCACATGGGCCATTTATCTCCTGCTTTCATTTCAGCAGGGACAAAGGAGGGTCAGAATAGCCTTCTTGCACCAGCTATTTCTCAAGTACCTTTAATTCAATATAACCAATATACCAAAATGGCATATTTTGGGGTGGCACTATTCTCCCTTTAATACCAAAGTCCCAAGTTTACCAAGGGGTGGAAACATTGTATTTTGTATCATTGTCTCCTTTCCACATCCTGCTGAACAAATGAAACAAAGTATATAAGAAAGAAATGGTAGATATTTTATGCATGTTGTTCAAATAACAGAAAACTAAATAAACTAAGGATGTTAATTTGTAAATTTAGCTATCTATTTTTATAATTTTAGACTTCTTTATTTTTGTAATTATCTTTTATTAAAATTTGCTCTTAAAGTTTGTATATCATTAAATTCACCATTAATTTCACAATCCAGTATTACATGGACATGGAATATACTTTCTGAATCCATAGTTTGAATTTTGGTTGCCTAGGCATTTTCAATAGGAGTGTAATTTTCAGAAAAGTCTAAAAATAGTGATTGAATTTAAAAGCATTAATATTTAGATTGACCACAATTAGAAAAAACAAAACTACTCAAAAACAATTTGAAAAATAATGAAAATATTTAGCAAAAATCATTATTCCTATTGATTCTCCTACAAATGCTGCCAACTTTGTTTCTGTTTCTCTAGTTCTAGAAAAAAAAGGGGGGGCCAAGAATATGTTGATAAAGCCTCCTCCAGGGGATTACTTTTATCATTTTTCCCCTGCAGTTTGAGAAATCTTTTTATACTCCTGAGACCTCACTCTTTGCTTAAAGCATATTAGCAGTCTTGCCAAAAAATTAATGATACATGTAGTCTTGGCTTGCTATAGGGTATATTATTGCATTTGTAATTTTTCATGCTATAAAAGAATATACTTCCTCTTATAAAGCAAGTCTGGTTTGCCCTAGACAACACAATTCTGAGCAACCCCATTTGCCTTAATGACAGATATGCTTTCAAAGCTTCATAGCATAACTGAATTAGGTCATCTTAACTACAGCCAAAACAAAGCAGAAATGCTTCAAGACTGACTGTTTTGTTCAGTCTTCCCAACCCCTTTTTTTTCCTTCTTAAACATTTAAACTCAGTAGCAGGGTTGCCAAGTTTAGAGAGTCTTCATGATACTCTCCAGTACAGTGCCTATGGAGGTCTCCAATGCAGACTCAGAATGTTTTTTCTTCTTCTTTTAATGTCTTTACTCCTGGACAGACATGTGCAGTAAATATCATTGCACAACAGAGAGCCTATAGTCCATTCCTTAAATTCTCAGAGTCAAAAAGTAATCGATGGCTAATGGTTTAATTTGCCCAAACCCTACGGGTATCTAAGAGCAGGGGCCGTTGAGGATTCAAAAGATGTATATAGCCCTTCCAGAGCATATCTCATGTTTAGGAATCCAGGCACTCATTAATCCTCTCAACTGTGACAATTAGAAAATAATGGCCAGATGATGGGTGATCAAGGACTAAATTGACTAATATACTTTATGTCCAAACTGGGACGTTTCTAAAATGAAAAAGGAAGCTTTTTACAATCATATGCATACACCAGGCATTATCCTGAACTGTTCCAGACAAACCTAGATATAAACAGTTGGATATACTGTTGAAATGAATGAGCTTCTGGATTGACACATTTTTGAATGTGCAACCATACCAAATCTGTGGTTCCTTTCCTGAACTTATTCAAATAAATAAATAAATATTAGTATGTACTAAATATTTTACTGCCTTTTTTGTGTGCTGTCTTTAAATTCCTCTAATGGTTTTTAAAGACACAAAAAGTCCTCCAGAGTTTCTCTTAAAATGTATGCAATATTTGTTTTGATACAATTTAAATTAAACCAGTTAATGTCATAGATATATTCGTAAGTCTTTGTAAATAGCAGGAAATCAATGGCCATTTCTTAAAGGATGTTCATTAAGCATTCATTTCATTCCTTTTCTTATTTTGATTTCTCATAAATTTCTTTAAAGCAAATACAGTAAAAATTAAAATCAGAACTTAGATCCAATGGCTGCTACTTTCCTTTATCCTATTTAATATTACAAATCATTTTGTTTGAAAGAATAACACTGCTTTGAATTTAGGACTAGTAATTTTACTCTGCAATGTTAGACATAAAGATATATCCAGGATAAAGTGTACCCCTCAATTGGTACTTTAGTGTATATAGGCAGTTATTTAATTTTTACAAAAAGGATGCCTGAAAATATGTCTTAAAGTTTATAAATCGAACAGTGCCTTACAAGTGAATAAAGGGATTCCCTGAGAGCTACATATATTATAAAATATTGAACTGCTTTTCTAAAGACAAGGTTTCCATTAGTCCAGTCAAATCCAAACAGCTGAATGGAAAATCTTCACAGGTAGCAGAAAACGACAGGAGAAAATCGCCAGTGAGTCCCAAGAACTTCTCTAAAGCATTCCAGTTCAGGTACCTCTACTTTTCAGTGGCCTATCACTATGGCCAAACACATTGTTAGACAGCCCAGATCCTAATCATCAAATGGAGGGCTCTAGTACTCAGCTCATGTGGTATGGGGAAAGAATGTCTGTATTCTTTTTGCCATGAGAAGGGCCTCCACATGATTTTCTGAGTATTCCCACTTACCAGCCTATCAGCAGCTAAGAGTACTTTGTCATTTTCTACAAATCCTGAATGAGGGGGCACTGAGGTGGCTCAGTTGGTTAAGTGTTGGACTCTTGGTTTTGGCTCAGGTCATGTCAGTGTCTTGAGATCAAGCCAGCATCAGGCTCCATGATCAGCTTAAAGTCTGCTTGAGATTCTTTCCCCCTCCTTGTCCTTCCCCATCTGCTGCTCCTCCTGCTCGAGCTTACTCATGCTCTCTTTTTCTGTCTCTCAAATAAATAAAATATTTTTTAAAACGTGCTGAATGAGATGGGCAGTTGAAGAGGAAGAAAAAGAATTGGGAGAATGGTCACCCACTAGAGGTCAGGCAGTCTGACTGCCAAAGACTCCTGATGGGGGAAAATGTGGGTTGAGTCCCAGAACTGGGAAAACCAACAAAGAATCCTTAGCTTGCTTGGGGTCAAGGGTAGGGTGTTTTACTAGGCATTCTTAGAAAACCACTAATTGGTACAGTGAAGTCTAAAAGTATTCCTCTCCTCTCCCTTGGTGACCACCCAGAGTTTGGTCCTAGCAGCCATCCATAGGAATTAAGAATTAGGTATCAATCAGAGAAAGACAAATTTGATTCAACAAAGCTTTATTCCCAATGCTAATTAGATATCCTAACAAATGGAAAGTATGAGTGACTTCTGGTTAAATTTGCTTTATTCTAACCCTAGAAAAGATTACAATCACTAATTAAACAGTTTGGGTACAGAAATATTAAACACAAGTTGCTAGTTTGTTGTTCATTCTCCATGAACATCATTTTTGTTCTTTGATAGGGAAATATGAATGATTCTAAAGTGATTGAGTTTTAAAGCACTATAATAATCTAGATTACATCTACATAACTTCTCAGTGGATCTTTTTTAGACATTTTAGAATGTCTATTACATTGTTCAAGTCATAAAACGAGAACACAAAAATCACAGAGTTAGAAAAAAGAATATCCTAGTTTTGCTATTACCTTCAATATATTCTAAAAATATTTGTTTGAAAAGAGAAATATGTTATTTTTAATCTGTTGATATTATTTATGATTTATTAATAGTATTCTTATTGTGAATGTTAGAAAAAATATTTTTAAACCTCATCTTATTAGAACTCTCTTACCAAAAGTGTGTTATTTTATGAAAAGAAAATGTCACTCCAACAAGTGTGACTCAGGGGGAAAAAAATGAGCCATCATAAGCATCTTTTGAGAGCTGTCAGATTGCTCAAGTGAGGAGAATAGGAAACCTATAAAGTAAAGCAGGTCAGAGCAGGGAAAGTGCAAATTAAAATCAGGTAAGGTTTAAGCAAAATGAAAGAGCACTTTACAGGAAAGTCCAAATCTAGTTACACAACACATCACAGGCAGGAAGCCAAGCAGAGAATCAATGAAAACTGGTCATGATCAAGGTGGATTCAAGGATGGAAGAAGATAGCAGAGTAAATGTTTGACGTTGATTTTTACTGAGGACATGAATGACATTTTCACTCCCAAATTTTCTTTAAAAGAAAGGTCAGAGGTATTAGATCAAACACTATCCAATTTGTAGGTGTTGTTAATCCTATTAAAGAGTAATGAATAAATTATATGCTTCCAAGCATTTTTGAAGTAAATTTAAAGATGAAATTATGAAAGTGTTGATCTAAATTTTAGAAGAGTAGCTTAACTGCTGGATTTCCTTACCTGTAAATTAAGGATTGATAATAGTGTCCCCCTTGAAGGATTGTTGTGAAGATTAAATGCAATGACATAAGTAAAATTCTCGGAACAGTCCCTGGCATGTTGTAAGCACTTAAATAACATTATTGTTTTCATTAGTTAGCAAACCAAAAGAATATTAAATATATATATGGGATTATCAAGAAAACAAGCAGTGAAACACAAGAAACATAAGACTCACTAAATATGGATCACAACCTTTTCTCTGCCATCTGCATGACCTTTTCCCAAGGCACTTTATTTTTCTGGACTTGTATTGTTTATTTATAAAATCAAGAGATTGAACTAGAATATCTCTATGGTCCCTTCTAGCACATTTATAATTTTTAGGACCTTACACATCAATAATCTTAACATTTTTATAGAATTATATTCCTAAACTATTTTAGTATTTATATTTTGCTTATGTATTTCTTTATAAGATTGTGAATTTCATACATTGTACAAACAGGAGAGGAAGTTCCAATACCAAAATTTTCCAGGTGTCACTCTCAAAGCCAGAGTCTTGAGCTAGTTCTGTATCACCCTTTGATACATAACTTTGAGCATATTAAACATGTCCCACAAGACAAGAAATTTGAACCCATTTCCTCCTCTCAAACAACAAATCTTACAGATGATATAGTCCAGATTTATAGTCCAGTTAGTCCTTTAAATACTAGAGAAATTTTGTCTGTTATCAGTGTATTTTTAACTACATAATTCAGTCACTTGACACTTTCTGTACCATTTTAAAATTAAGCAAAACTTTTGATCAGCGTTGTTTGTAAAGAAACACAATTGACTTTGATTGACTTAAGCTACATAGGGATCTCACAGAAATTAAGAAAAAAAATAGAAATACATATCTAGGAAAGGATAAGAAGTAAAGCAGTCTAGGATCTAGGAAACTTAGGTGTTCCTCAGAGCATTATTGATGAGACAACTAAGCTCCAACCACCTTTGCTCTTCATCAGCCCTATCAGGTTCAAATAAACAAAATAAAGACACTGAAATTCCTAGAATGTGCATGGGGCACAAGCAGAGGCATTTGGAATACTACCCCAACAACTCCACACACAGTGATGGGAAAAGGTCTCCCAAGGGAAGATGAGAGCTGGACCAGAGAAGTTAGATGTCATCAGATGATTGGGGAGGGGGGGAGTGTAAAAAAGGAAGAAGAGTTTTGTTTTCAGCTTGTAAAGATAAGATCTAAATTGCAATCATTAATTCTAAAAGCGTTTGTGTGTGTATATGTGTGTGTGTTTTAAGGTCACTGCTTTATTAGAATGACCCACTTAAATACAATTAAATACAACTTCTCTTGGATCAAAGAAGCATATCTGCCAAAGAGAAGGATGGATCACATTTTAATTTGTATTTTATATTAATTTTATTTTTATCTGCATTTCTCTTTAAGTAAATGTAGATTTTCTTCATTCTGTTAAGGGAGAACAAATTTTAATCTCCTTAATCAAGTGTGCCTGTTGCAATCAATCTCTTACTCTGATTGCAATGATTTTCACCCTATACTATAGAAAATTGCATAGAATACCCAAAAGAAGCCTGAAGAGACTCAAATTGTAAGCCAAATGAAATAAACTGAGGTTGTAATAATAACATTATCAACATCATTATGATTGTGAGTTAGATTTACCCAGTGCTTTCTATGGGCCAGACACTATTCTAAAGGCTTTACCTATATTAATAAAGGGATCCTTACAACCTGCCTTAGTGTGGTAATAGTTATTATCCTAAATTCATAGCTGAACAAATTGAGGCACAAGGGAGTCTTTAGGGTCTGACAAGAACTAGATGGCATACTCAAAGGGAGTCAGCTAAAAAGAATTTAATGAAGGAACAGTTTACAAAGGGGTAGGAAAGGTTAAGAGAATGGATGGGGATGGTGAAGTCTGGGGCACTAGCACAGAAGGGAACTATTACCTTTGGGAGTCTGAAGGAGACAGAGGAAGGGACTCTGCTCCTGCAGGAGTGTAACCCTGTTGTAGAGAAATGCAGCCACCAAAAGTCACTGGAGGGTCAGGAATGGAGCAAATGGAAGCAAATATCCCAAACTGACTGTCCTCCTACTACATAGCCAGGCCTCCCATAGGTCCAACCCTGGAATTCTGAGGGTAAGGTAGCTCGGGTGTTGTAGTTCATATGGATCGGCTTTCTGGGGCATCTAACAGGGCATAGATGGATGAAGAAAGGATATGGTGAAATCAACCTAACCAGCACATCTTAATTACTTGACCTGAGTCATGAAGCTAGTGAGTGTGGATGCAGGGATTAAGTTGGTGTTCTAATAAATTGTCTGCCATGGTAGCCAGCCACACCAGGACTGTTAGGACTGTTTGCTCCAAAAAAGCATCCCTATCAACTCCCACTTGTTCCAGGATATGGCCAGCCACAGAAAACTTTCACTTTTAACATAGAACAATCCTTCCTCTTTGGAAATATCCTCAAACTTGCTTATTTATACCCTTGCAGCCAAAGACTACCAAATGTTCCTAAAGACCAAGGAACACTTAACAAAAATCTCACCTTAATAGAATGCTTGCCAGAAACTGTCTCAGGATTTTCTCTTTTTATTCTATAGCACTATTCTAACACTTATAAAGCCTTGCTGAAATACAGCAAGTAGGTTCACTTACTGGAAGTTTATGGATAAATAGCCTTTGTTAATTGTATATCCAACTTAGTTTTGCCTTTGACAATTCTTAACTATAATATTATACTACTTCTCTAGAATACTGCTGCTACAGAACTAATAATTAGAGCAAAGAATAGGATAAGGTACAGGTACTTACTGCCATATTGAAATAAACTTGAAAATCAAAATAGATCAGTAGTAGATGACCATCAATTGAATAAAATAACTGGTGAAGCTATATTGACAATAAAAGTAAACAAACAGGCAAATAAGTAAAATAAGTGAGTAAAAAAATAACAGGAATATCCTTTACAGGAGAGAGAAATTAAAAATAGACAAACTTGGATGAAATTGAAAATTTTATCAGAGGCCTGAGCAGTGTCAGATTTAGACATTTTTACATATTTAAGAAAAAGATAATACATGTTATTTATAGAGCGTAAGGAAGAAAGAAAATCTTCCAAACTACTTGAGCCAAGCCAGAATTACCCAATGCCTTACAAATGACATTAAAATATTTAGATGAATTATGCTTATGGATATCAATGCTAATATCATAAATATGTTTGCTTCATCCCAGAAATTCATAATATCACAAAATTACACAATTACACAATGTTAGATAATCTATTAATAAAAGAGAAAAAAATGACCATCTTAAAGGATGCCTCCAAATCTCCAGATAAAAATCAGTATCAACAGGCTTTAAAAAGTAGAATTAGAAACTTTTTGATAAATTATTGACAACATTTAATATGCCAGTGCCCCAAAACAGTATAATGCACAATAATGAATCAAGAAGCCAAGGAAAAGAAAAGGAAGAGAATTGACTTTTAACTTTATACACTTAAATTAGGTTTGAATTTTTTTACAATGTTTTAGACTAATTATCTTTCAAAAATAACTTAAAACATATTATGAATATAGCAGAAAAACTTAGAAAATATCTCCTGATATTTTTAGAATGTGGCACATATAATAAGAGCTCAGTATGTGGCTGAATAGGAATTTCAGGTCTGTATATGATTCTATACTGTGATAACCAAGGAATGTTTATACATGGAGAAGTTCAGAAATTGAACACATTTCCCCTTAAAATTACATTTCTTATGGTATTTACAGTATCTTCATAGGCTTGTTTCCTTATCAAGCCTTTTGGATCAGTTACATTGAAAACTGACAATTTCAGTAAATACTTAGACATTTAATGTCAGTCATTGTATAAACAAAGGATGCTATTGGAAGATTAATTTTTAATAAAAAATAAACTAAGACATACTACCACATTCACAATTCTTTGTTGAACATTTTCTGCATCATTCCCTATTACTGACTTGGAATATGAGTTTTCAAGCTAACAACAATATTAAGACAAAAATGATACTGGTTGGTGATTCTACATTATGTAAAACAATGACAAGTCAAATTAATTTTGAAAATATTTTAGCTGTATTTTATAGGTAATATTTGAAGTATAGGATATTATTTTGTGGACATTGAGACAGGAACAAATATCTCATAAATTATGAAAAATGAAAATATTCATTGAATAATGTAATCATGCCAAATATTTACTTACATTTACTTTAACTTTGATCTGTGGTCAAAGTATCAAAATAATAGGATATAGTTCTCTTAAATAGACTACTATATGTTCAGTATGGTTAAGTAATCTAAACTTAACATATTAAAAATAATAATAAAAATAACTATCAAATAATAACACTTGGGCACATTATTTGTGATAAATAAAATTTTATGTTATGAGATTACAATTAAGTTCTGAAATGGCAAAACATCAGGTTTCAATCCAAACAATCAACTAGAGACACAAACTAAGCTGAATTTAGCTGAATTTAGTTGAATCTAAGGTTATATTTCAAACCATAATCTTTACTTAGAAATGTAATAAATTCTATGATCTCATAACCCTATTCTTCTAATCTTAAAGAAGTTATTTCAAGAATTCTTTGTATGTTTCTGTTACCCATTGCTTAACTCAGTGCATAGCATTTAATAGACAATTCATATTGGAATAATAAATCCCTAAATCAGAAATGAATAACCCTATAATTTTTTTAAAGATTTTATTAATTTATTTGAGAGAGAATGAGAGAGAACACATGAGAGGGGAGAGGGTCTGAGGGAGAAGCAGACTCCCTGCTGAGCAGGGAGCCCGACGCGGGGCCCCATCCCGGGTCTCCAGGATCATGACCTGAGCTGAAAGCAGTCGCCTAACCAACTGAGACACCCAGGTGTCCCTAGCCCTATAATTTTTAAAATAAATCTATTATTTACTCTTCATGACATTGTATACCTACTTTGCATAAAAGTAGAGTGTGTGCTTCTCCCCTTATGGTTTTACTAACTTTTAAAATCTGTGTCCTTTTGTTACTTTTGAATAAAAAAATCCCTGCCAGTTTCACTTTAAAATTGATTTTCCTGCATTTTTCAGGGAGAAACAGGCTGTTAGTTTAAGAACAGTTTAAGAACTCTCATTTTTCTTGTAATCTTTAATCTTATTTTGAGAACATCTTCTCCTTTTAAATCTTTACACTTACTTTTTATTCTTTACCCATGAGTCAGTCCTATTTTGCATTTCCTCTCTCATTTCTTTTGTTTATACATTTTAATTGTATGCTCCAGTTAGTACCTCTACTCCTCTGCTGAATCAGCTTTTCTAAAAACAGCATCTTCCAAATATGTGACTGCTGATTCCATACACTAAGAAGGTACTTATTGCTGAAATGCCAGTTCAGCACTATGGAGTAGAAGTACTGAATAGCATGACATGCAAAGTAGTGGACTATCCCAGATTGCACCCTATTATTATAATAGTGATTCATGACAGTTGCTATTAAGTTGGGAGAAACAAATCCCCAAAGGCATTCACCAAAAATATGGATCTTTCAAATCCTTAATTCACATACTAGTGCAATAATTAAAGTGATAGGTATACATTAATTATATAATTAGCATCTTTTATTTTAACATTTTTATAGTTTATGTGTTTATCATTTAAACGATATTAAGTAAATAGTTTAGGAGAATTTATTTTGCCTTTTTAATTTCTTTTTTTTAATTGAAGTGTAATTAACATAGTGTTATATTACTTTCAGGTATACGCTATGATTAAGCAATTCTGTACATTACTCAGTGCTCCTCAAAATGTATATTTTTCATCACCTTTATCCATTTTATTCCTTCCCCCACCCATCTCTCCTCTGGAAACCACCAATTTATTCTCTGTATTAAAGAGTCTGTTTTTTTTGTTTATCTTTTCTTTGTTAGTTTGTTATGTTTCTTAAATTCCGCATAGGAATGGAATCATATGGGTCTTTCTCTGACTGACATTTCACTTAGCATTTTACCCTACAGATCTATCCATGTTGTTGCAAATGGCAAGATTTCATTCTTTTTTATGGCTGAGTAATAATCCATTGTATACATATACCACTTCTGTATCCATTCATCTGCGGAAGGACACTTGGGTTGCTTCCATATCTTGGCTATTGTAAATAATGCTGCAGTAAACATAGGGGTACATATATCTTTTTGAATTAGTGTTTTCATATTCTTTGAGTAAATACCCAGTCATGGAATTACTAGGTCATATGGTGATTCTATTTTTAATTTTTTTAGGAACTTCCATATTGTTTTCCACAGTGGCTGCACCAATTTGCTTTCCCATTAACAGTGCATGAGAGTTCCTTTTTCTTCATCAACACTTATTATTTCTTGTGTTTTTGATTTTAGCCATTCTGATAGGTGTGAGGTGATATCTCATTGTAGTTTTGATTTGCATTTACCTGATGATTAGTAATGTTGATCATCTTTTCATGTGTCTGTTGGTCATCTGTATGTCTTCTTTGGAAAAAATATCAATTCATGTTTCTGCCCATTTTTTAATTGGATTATTTGGAGGGTTTTGTGTTGAATTGTATAAGTTCTTTATATATTTTGGATATTAACCCTTTATTGGATATATCATTTACAAATATCAATAGTTTGCCTTTTTGTTTTATTGTTGGTTTTCTTCACTGTGCAAAAGCTTTTTATTTTTATGTTATTCCAGTAGTTTAATTTTGCTTTTTTGCCCTTACCTGAGGAGGCATATCTAGAAAAATGTTTCTATGGTCAATGTCAAAAAAATTATGGTCTATGTTTCCTTCTTGTGGTTTTATGGATTCGGAGCTCACATTTAGGTCCTTAATCCAGTTTGAGTTTATTTTTGTGTATGGTGTAAGAATGTCATCCAATTTCATTCTTTTGCATGTAGCTGTGCAGTTTTCCCAGCACCATTTGTTGAAGAGAGTCTTTTCCCAAATTTTTGACTATGTATCTGTCAAAAAATTTGTCTATGGGATATTGCCATCCAGTAAACCACTGCTGGTAGTCACTGATTTGGCCACACAGTTGAAATTTAAAACACAACCACTCTTCATCTTTTAAATATAAACCTCAGAGACATCACTGATAGGTAAATATCTCAATGTTGTCAAATATTTAATTACACAAAATATATGACTATAATTAAATGAGTGTAAGACTTTGGGTATGTAGAATGTTTTGTTTAGTATGTTCAGGTTTTTTTCTTGTTTTTGTCATTATTTATAGCAGCAAGATGAGAAATGTAACTTCATTTTATATTTGTAAAATATCTAACACACTTATAAGACCAGGTAGAGTAGAAAATTAAATATGTCTAGATTTCTACAATCAGCATACTTCAATATAATAGTTCCAAAATATTAAACCAAATACTTAGGGACAACCTTTAAGAAGAATCTAACATGTACAATAAATTAACATAGCATTAAGTCGTAAGGTAAGTTGTAATATTATTTTAAAAATAAAAATCTTGTTAATAAATTATAAAACTTAAAATTATTAGGAAAAATCTAAAAGAATATGAGATAAGCTTGTCCAAATAAAAATACCAAATTCTTTCTCATAGGTCAACAATTTACTCACCTATGTGGCCCTTCTTCATTCATCTTCTAAAATATTACCATTAAACAATACATTCCAATTGTTACACATTTTAAAAATATTCCAAAAACATATCCATATACATACATACACATATATATGGAATAAAATATATTCCAAAAATATATGCATAATAAAATTGTGATTAAAATGATTAAAAGATTCATCCTTTCTACCTAATATTTGTGATCATTCTTCAGTCAACAGCAGTATTAACAACTACTTTTTCTTTCAATTTAAGTTGATTTTTACTTTTGATATCAATTTTAAGTGAATATTTTATCTAGCTCTAGATTTGAAAATGCAAATACTATTTTTCATATTGTAACTGTATAAAATAAATGGATTTAAAAGCAACAGATCACATAACACTAATGTGAAGGCAGCAAGAAAATATAGCAAATAGCAGTAGTTTGCTTTCCATGTCCATATCTTGAGAAGGATTACTATTAGGTAGCATACTCAGCATACTGTATCTTGCCATGACAACAGCATCTTGACATATTTATATTTTAACATTTTGTATCCTTTTTAACATCTTAATAAATGACTTGCATAATTATTTTAAAACAGTTTTAAACACGAGTATATTCTCTTTTTTTTCCTTTCCCAAATCTCTTGACAGATTTTGTATCAAACATAATGCCAGATCTGCCTTCTCTAATAGTTCAGAGTTTAACCAAAGCATTTAATTTCCATTCCTGTCATTGTCTCCTGAATTTGCCCTAGTAATGAGAATTTCAAACCTAGAAATGGGTTGTGATCGTTTTATGGCTAATTTCTATAAGGAATGACAAGGTTAAGACTTCCACAAATCAATCTTAGTATGGCTATGACTGCACTTTTTTGTGAGCACAAGCGTTAGATAACAATTATCACTGTGCTGAAGGAATTGTGGCATTTTGTTTCACTCTTAGTTGCTTGTGTCTAGGATATAGGAAGATCCTAGTAAATAATTAATTACAGTGTGAAAGCTACTACCTGACTTGACAATTTCTTTTAAAAATGAACTATACTCTTGTGTGCTTCCTTAAATAGCTTTCTTATCCTTGACACACATCTAAATTGTCTGTAATGCACTAGGAATGCATGATTTAATCCCAGTTACTAAATATATAAAACTGAAACACATTTTCTGTTCATCAAGATAAAGATTATTAGTCAGTATTAGTATTAGCTAGTATTTGTTATTTACTAATAACTGTAACCACTCTTCACAAAAATCCACTCATATATTAAAATATTTTTGGATTGATTTGCTTCTAAACCATATTTTCTACCAAAGCTCAATAAATACAACTGTAACTATTAAAACTTTTTTTCTGAATGTTCAGAAAGAAAAAAAATCATGCATGTACTCCTAATAAATAGATAGAATCTGATTAGGAATTTGAAATTTAAATTCTTACTTTATTTCAGGCTTCCTGATTAACTTGGGAAAAATACTCACTGCATTTTTTTCTACTCAGTTTTCTGATTTTGAAGTGGTTATATGCATTTATTTAATATGCATTTTAAAAGACTGTCAGCTAATGATCTTATAAAATTTTTCTCAATGCTTGCAGAATAGAATATTTCTTGAAATAAAATTTTACAGATTTGGGGTTTATTATTATTAATACAGAAACTTATTGTATAATCTACCAAACTTTAGTTTCTCTTAAAATCTTTATAATTATCCTTTGACTGGATAATTTTCTATTGCTGATGTGTGTGTGTGTGTATGTGTGTGCATTTTAGATCCCATCGTTTTCCTATTCAAAGAATATCTGTCCATATGAAAACATATCCTTTTATTATTTAGGTAAACTATATCTCTTTTTTTAAAGATTTTATTTATTTATTTGACAGAGAAAGACACAGTGAGAGAGGGAACACAAACGGGGGAGTGGGAGAGGGAGAAGCAGGCTTCCCGCCTAGCAGGGAGGCCAATGCAGAGCTCGATCCTAGGACCCTGGGACCAGGACCTGAGCCCAAGGCAGATGCTTAACCAACTGAGCCATCTAGGGGCCCTTAAACTATCTCTTTCAAAACTCATGATAGAAAAACAACAATAACAAAACCTACTTAGTTTTCAGCCTGATGCCTCAGGATTGAAAAGCACATTTTGTCTAAAATTAGCACGAGAAAGAAATAAATGAGAGAGATGTTGTTTATGTTTAAGGTGGAAGGATCTTTTCATATTACAAAGCTTCATAAGAGACCTGAAGCAGCCCTTTGAGAATGGTAGATGAGTATTTTTCTTGTTATTTTTATCAGAAAAGAAGGTTTAAGAGCGCCCAGTGTCCATTGGCATTAAAGACATTATAGGGAGATCAGAGGAGACAAAGCCCATGATGTAGAATATATTTGTATGACTTCAAAAACTATGTAGAGTTGACCCTTGAACAATGAAGGGGTTAAAGGTTCTGAACGCCCACATGGTTGAAAATCCACATATAACTTTTGACTCCCCCCAAATTTAAGTATTAACAAGCTACTGCTGCCTGGAAGGTTTACCTGTAATATAAATAGTCAATTAACATATATTTTGTATGTTATATCTATTGTGTACCGTATTTTTATGATAAAATAAGCAAAGAGAGGAAAATGTTACTAAGAAAATCATAAGGAAGAGAAAATACTTTTACAATGCTGTATTGTATTTATCAAAAAAGAATCAGTGTATAAGTGAACCTGTACAGTTCAAACCCATGTTGTTCAAGGGTCAGTTGTATATGATTTTATATTTTTTCTACTTAAAAGGGAAGTTTATCTCAGGGAATTGTTTCTCTTAATAATTGCCAAATCACACATAGGCTCCTTGAAACCCAGAATAGCAATTATCATTTGACTTTTAAATTGTGCCTAGTAGAAAAGAAGTCTTTTATTCAACATATTTCATAAGGAACACGTGGCCTTTAGGGAACTGAACCTAGTAAATAATTGATTGCATAACCTTGGTCAATTTATTAGTCACCTGTTTCATTCTTACAGTATAACAGAAAAATTAGGATTCCATCACTACATATACAACATTTTGCCCTCTGAGTATTCAGAGGAATATATCAAATCAGATAAAACCTCAAGAGTTGAAATTAAGGATAACAAACATGCATAACTTTCAAGAAGATTAGATATAAATTCAATCTTTAACATTTTTCTTTGTTATTCTCTTTTATTGCAAAAATCTAAAATAAATGGAGAAAAATTACACCTAGAGTTTTTCAGATCGTGGATTGGGTTAACACCAATACAAAGAGTTACTGCAATACTTGAAGCTTTATTATATCTGCCTGGATTAAAAGCCACTGTGAATTTCAAAAATAATTATAATTTGAATAAAGACAGTTTGTGGGTATCCTGGTTAAAGGATGGTAACATTGTCAGACATTACACTTGACTTTCACATAAGACAGTGCTCACACCCTCCTCTAATTGCTCAAAGTGTACCCACCATACAGATGATCACTTTCACTCCCCCCCCAACAAAACGTGAACATACTTCCACACACACATATAGTAGGCAGCAGGTCAAACTTGGTAACTCAGGAACATGTTCAAGATATATGTCAAGCAAGTAATGGGGATGTGATAAGAGCTTTTAATACCTTATTTTGCAGTTCTGAATACCGGGAGACTTCCCGGGGTCAGAACTGTTCTACTAGGTACAATCTAGAATTTGGATGAGCTTGGGCTATTGGAGGGACAAAGTTTAGGGCAAGAAGGGCAGTATATGCCTGGAAATGGTTTTGCACTGAGAGCTACATGACAGTAGGCTTGAAGCATGACCTTTCACACTTGAGACATACCAACATGAAAAAAAGAATAGTGCCATCTCTGCAAATTTTTCATGGCATTTAGGATTTGCCTCAGTGAGATTTTTACTGAGATTACATCCTATGAGAGTCCTGAAATGATGTGTTTCCTTTTACCAAGCCCCACTGAAAACACAATGCTACTTGCAGCATGTGACCCCTAGCCATCTAGAATCAATGTGAGTTAAACCATCCTGCCCAACCCTGAGATTCTAATTTCCACCTTTTGTTGATCCAAATAGCAGTCCTAGAAACAGCCTGCAGTCTTGACAATGACCTCATGTCCATCCTCTCCTATGACTTTTAGATAATCCAATCTTGGCAGAGTATTTTAAAAAAAAGAGAATAACAAATCCTAGGTAAGAAGCATGTTTTAACTATTTTCTATTTTCCCTATTTATCCTATAATCTAGAAAGTTCTTCCCTGCTATTTCCCTGCTGCTTGTCTTCTACAACTTAGCTTAATGAATTCAGCATGATAACCAACCAGACTTAATTATTACCTCTTTGATTGTCTAATATTAATCAATTTAACAAACACAAAGCCCTCACTGTGTGTCAGTGTGCAAATTGCTTTACAAATATAAATTCATGTATTTCTTACAACAATATGAAATACTTATTATATTTTCCCATATAATAGGTAAGGGAACTGAGGCAGAAAAAGAATAAATACCTTGTCCATCATGGTCTACCTTGTCCATCATGGTCAAACAGCTCATAAGTGTTGGAGCCAGGTTTCAAACTCAGGCAATCTGGTTCCAGAGTCTCTACTAGTAGCCACTTTGATCTGTTGCTCTTATCACACTGTGTTGTGACAATATGCTCACATCTTTCTCCCTATTAATATTGACATGACCAATCAATATTTATTAAATAAATGAAAGCTTTGATATGCATATCTTTGTTTAGATGACCTCATAGTATGCTTTAAAACACTGGAAAAAAATCATCCTACAAATTGGTTAAAGTTTAACTTATAATTATACTCTGAACCTGATAATTGTCTAATAATACTTATAGATCACTCACATGAATATTTAGCAACACAGCTGCTTATTTGTCTTATATTTGAATCACATCACCTAGTAGAGAATGAACATAGAAGTTATAACAAATGCTTGTGGTAGAAATAAATAACTAGTAACTTGCATATTCACAGTATACTTTTACTACCAAAGTTTACTTCCATTTGCCAGTTAAAAAGAGAATTATTGACTATTTTCTTGCTTTCAGTTCATGTTGAATTTGGTGTGTTTGACCAACTCAACACCTGCTAGTTAATGAGCCTATTTCCTTTTCCTACAGTACTTTGGAATAAGAGTTATTGCTAATTTGGGGCCATTTTTGTCAATGACATGTACAGTTTAATTATTCTCTTTGCAAAAAGGGAATTTAGTATGATGCTACACTTTTATTTTTGAATTTTGTTTTGTTCTGCAAAACCTGTCAGGAAGTAGAAAAAAATGAACAGCTCTTGTCATAATACAATATTAGAAATTAAAAAAATTGTTTCTAAACTGCTATGTATTATTTTGTCTACAGAGATTTGCCTAAGCATTCATATTTTTACACAGAGATGTTTCCTTAAGTAATGATATTTTTAACCACAGGCAATTCTTTTTGGTCACTGTCAAAAATGACAACTACCTTTAAGTAGTGTATATTGTCTCAGCATAGGAAAACATCATATCTAATGGCTTATGACATTAATTATAGCTACCAACATTTTAAAAACAAAATGTCATAAATGACATCACATTGCTTACCTCCACAGTATTTCTGGTTGGCAAGCAGTTTGATCTCTGCCTGGAAAATTAAAAACTTAGTCAGCAAGTTCTATTGTCTTATAATTTTTTTTACAGAGAATGTGTTATCTTTCTCATTGAAGAGAAGAAAGTATTTTCTCATAATATCTTAGAACTTTCTATATGCAATGAAATAATTTTAGCCTAAGTCATATTGTGGACTCAGAAAGAGTAAGCACTCATGCAATATGTATGCCTGAATATTTTATTGGCTATATGCCCAATATTATATAGTCTGCTTTTCCAGGAAATAATTACATTAAGCAAAAATGTTATGTTTTATGTGATAAAAATAAGGATTTCCATATAAATTAATGTTGAACTGAATGGAATCTTCATTAAAATAATAAAACCAAGAGATAAGGAGGGACAGAAAAACAAAGAAAGAGGAAGAGAAAGATGAGCATTTGTTAATGAAATGACCTATAGAACATTAAAGAAGGTTTCTTTCTAATGTTAAAAGAATGAAATCTTGCCATTTGCAATGACATGGATAGAACTAGAGTACATTATGCTAAGTGAAATAAGTCAGTTAGAGAAAGGTAAATATCATATGATTTCACTAATAGGTGGAATTTAAGAAACAAAACAAATGAGCAAAGGGAAAAAAAAAGAGGTGTGTGTTTGGGGGGGGTCAAACCCAGAAACAGACTCAACTATAGAGAACAAACTGATGGTCACCAGAAGAGAAGTGTAGTGTTCAGTTGTTTGGTTAAACATCAGTCTAGATATTGCTGCAAAGTCTTATTTTAGATATAATAAACATTTAAATTGGTAGATTTTGAATACAACACATTTCCCTCCATAATGTAGATGGGTCTCATCCAATCAGCTGAGAGACTTAAGACCAGAGATTGAAGTGTCCCAAAGAAGGACTTCTCTTCCAGACTACAACATCAACTCTTTGCTGAATGTCCAGGCTACCTGAGTGCCCTACCAATTTCAGACTTGCTAGACCCAAAGTCATGTGAGATGACTCCTTAAAATAAATCTATCTTTTATTGAAGAGAGAACCAATATGTATCCTATTGGTTCTATTTTTCTGGAGAACCCTGACTAAAATAATTACATTTATATATATTAAATTATTGAAAATAGAATTAAATACTTGACAAAACTTCTTGAGGTAGATGAAATTTCTGATTCAAAAAAAAAACAGAAATAGAGGTAACTATATAAAAATTTAAGACTTCTTTATGTAAAATACTAGAGTAAAAATAGAATAAAATTATTTGGGGAATGTATATATCCTGGTAGTTTTATCATATGAGCTCAAATACAAAATAAGATAATTTCTAAATAAATACCCTTTTCTTTGTTGCTTTTACTACCATACACCGAAACTGGAAACTTAGGATTCATCTTCAACTCCTTGTACTTATTCTTGCTACCAGCAACCTGTGAATTTCCACCTCTTTATAATTTTATAAATTGTGTTCTTCAAATATGTCCCAGCCTTCTCCCTTGCTAAAGCTACTCATTACCTTAGTTCAATTCTCATTTCTATGACTATAATAAGAAACTGTAATCCCATTTTCCATTCCTGTTCCCCTCAAAACTTATCCCTTTCAAAACTGCCGATGTGAAATTCTAGCCTTCAAATGACATTTTTAAAAACCTTTCAGTAGAAACCTATCATCTATAAAAGAAAGTAAGTACTCCACAATTTATTACGTTTCTACCTCTGTAGTCAAATCTGACTACTCTTCCATCCCTTGTATTTTACAAACTAGTAAATTTGACATCACAGAAGAAATTTGACATTACTTCAAATATAATTTCATTGCTATTTCATGTATCTGTTCTTTTTCCACAGAATCCCTTTCACCATCTTATCCCTCTGTTAACTTCTTTGCATCTTTCAAAACCCAGCTCAAGCTTGACTTTTGTGTTATCTTCATTGATCCACATGGAAAAATAAATGAACACTCCTTCTATAAACTCTGGTATATTATAGACAAACTTCTGCTCCAGAACTTATTTCAGTATTTTAAAAACAATTGTTAGTTTAATGTGTAACTCACTTACTGCAATATTAATAATTTATAAATAGCCATTATTCATTATTTGAACTCTACAGCCTGGTTTATCATGTGTACTCAGTGAATGATTCTGAACTGTGAAGCACAGTAGTTTGACTACTTCAGACCCATGAATTCAGAAAGAACTTACAGTGAAACAGAAATTAACTTTGTGATTTGTTTCAAAATATGTGAGCATAAATCAGTATGCAAAATTAGGGGGTGCCTGGGAGGCTCATTTGTTTAAGCATCCCATTTGTGGTTTCAGCTCAGGTTATGATCTCATGGGTTTTGGGGTCTGGAGTCAAGCTTCAAGCTCAGCAGGGAGTCTGCTTGGGATTCTCTTTCTCTTCTTCTGCCCCTCCCCCCACTTTCATGTGATTTCTGTCTCTCAAATAATCTTTAAAAAAATCAGTATGCAAAATTATATCTGCCACTTATTTTTTTGACATTGTGCTTTTGTAATTTGGTATGGCAAAATTAAAAACAAAACTGTTTGTAATAACATACAGTCCTTGGGTAGTTGATTTGTAGGTGATTTTTATTTTATTATGTATATAATTTTTTGACATTCAGTTCAGAAATTATGGAGAAAGCTAGAAAATTGTGATTGAATATATAAAGTGTATTACAAAAATACTCTTAAAATACCTAACAAAAACAGACTACTTTATGTCATATAAAAACATAAAAATATTTAAAGATTTATTTTCATCCAACAGTATAATAATTTATTAGAAAGAGTACTGGAAAATTTAGTAAAATTCTTGTTTACTTGTCCATAAGAAGTTACCCAAAGCACTGTTAGTTTCCCAATCTGTGTGGTTGGTAGAGTATTGTACAAGAGACTTTTCAATGATTCAAATGTACTATCATTAAAATAATTTAATAACTTTAAAACTAAATACAAAATATTTAGTAATAAGCATTAAATGTTTGCATCTAAATAAGAGTGTAAAACTCTAATGTGAAAATTTCTTACTTTACTTAGAAATACTTTTATAACAGAAATCAAATATCTGTTATCTCTACACCAAAATAAGTGCTGAAGTAATTTAAGAATTGCTATTTTGTTGGAAACCTATTCAAGTACTTCTTATGTATTTAATTATCTCTTTTTATTTCTTTATTCCCAGAACTACTGTACTAATTAGATGATAAATTTTAGTATAATTTCAATAATACTCAGTGTAAGTTCTCAGAAAGAGGTAGAATCAGCAAACATATTTTGACAGAAAGAAACCCTTGGGGATAATGTTTTATAAAATTTATGATGAACAAACAAAATGCTTCTTGTAACCACCTTTGTAATTTAAAAACAATACAACAAAATAAAAAGATTAGCATTTTTAAAAAGTCATTGGTTTAACTGTTTACAGTAATCACCATAAGTCACTGAACTATCAAGTAATAACTTCACATTTTACTTTTGAAAACCCTTATTTATTCCAAAGGCCATTAATAAATTTTCAGAAAACAGAGTAGGCATGTAATTTTTCTGGTCAAAAGACTTTGGTGACTCTTTTGGAAAAGCCAAACCTCTTAAGCCCATCCTACTTTCCTCTGAGGACTCTATAAAATCTGTCCCTCCCTAACTTTTTAGTACCATATCAGAAGTGTTTTCTTGTAAATGTCAGGAAACTCAACTCCAAGTTTATTCAATAAAGAGAATACTTTCTCACAGTGGGTTTGCTAGGAGGTGGTGGGTGTCATGAAAACTTATACATCAACTTGGAAAGGATGAGCTCTCAGTCTAGGAAAAGCAAGCCACAACTAACTACCTAATCTCAAATGTGATAAAATTTATAAAAGAACCATTGAAAAGTTTGAGAAGGAGGAAGCTGAGATGAAAACTAGCTTCATGAAATGTAACCAAGTCTTGGATAACTTGAAGGCTCAATGATTTCTTCCTGTCAGAATTTGAGAACAGCATGTGCCATTTGATAATCAATGTTGCTCCAAAAATTAATACTCTATTAAAAATATAACTCTGATCACACTACCTTGGCTGTTACTGCTACTGTTGGTAAATTTGAAGTCAGTATCTCAAAGGAAAAACAGAGCATTGACATGCCCTTCAAACTTAAAGTCTTCAACAAATACTTGTCCTCAACAGATTATTTTTTATGTATTCTCTCCAGGCTAGATTACAACTTAATTTGCTGTACTCTTTTTGGCCCTACAAAGTGTCCAAGAACATAGAAAACATAGAAATCTTCCATAATTATTTATTGTTTCTCTTTGCTATAGTCAAAGTAGTGACTTTGTCAGTCTTTCTCTGAGATCCATCTGTACAGTCCCATGACCATTACAAAAATCTATATTCCATGCCTAGCTAACCTTGATATTTTTCATGTAAAGTGTCTGCTTCCTCTCTGTTATCCCCTGGAGACAGCTTGATCAACTTGATGAGCAATCTAAAAAAAAGAGCGGTGGAATCCAGTGCGATGGCACCAGCTCTTCTCCCAGCTCTGGTGAATTGGATGCTTTTGCAGGTTTGGATGCTGAAGTACCAAAACTAGAAAAATGTTTCTTCTATTCTTCTTCTCCATGCTGAAACATGGACGTGATGACAACATATGGTCTCCATTTCTTAAAGATGGGAACTCTAACAACCCAAATCACTTTTCTCTTGGATAAAGTGGTTAAAAATGGAAAATTCTAAGCAAATTTTCAAATATATTTTTAAAACGCACTCTATTTAAGTTCCTTCTCCAATTTTGTGTGTCTTCCTCAAGTTCTTGTAATTGTCTCTGGCTGCCCTAATTTCTCTGAAGACTTAATCGTTGGGTCAATGTTTTTTAAATTTTTTTGTGTTTTTCGTATAGGTATCAAGCTGCCCCTGCACCATTTAGTGAAAGAGCTTCCTTCCCTTTTCTGATTACATTGACAACTTCCATGATATTTAAAAATCCAAATGACTAAATTGTATTTGAACTGTTTCATTAGTTTGTCTTTCCTTATGCCAGTACCACACTGACTTATTGCTGTAGCTTTATTATAAGTTATGAAATCTGATGGAATGTTTCTACAGTCTTTGTTCTTTTTCAAGATTAGCTTGGCTAGTCTATGTCCTTTGAATTTTTTATATCTGTTTTAAAATAAGTTTATCAATTTCTACAAAAAATAAAAGATGCTCATTAAGGTTTTGAATGGGAATACATTGGGCCCACAAGTCAATTTGGAGAGAATAAACATCTTAATAATATTGAGTTGTATTACTCAGGTTCTTCAGAGAAACTGAAACCCATAGGATATATAGAGAGATATATGAAGAGGAGATTTGTTATACGAGTTGGCTCACCTGGTTAAGAAGTCCCACAATCTGCTGCCTGCAAGCTGGAGAACGAAGAAAGCCAGTGATATAATTCAGTCCAAGACCAAAGACCTGAGCTTAAGAAGGCCCTAGTGTAAGTCCCAGAGTCAGAAGGCTTGAGAACCAGTAGATCCAATGTCTGATGGCAGGAAAAGATGACCCCCCAGCTCAAGAAGAGAGAGAACATTTGTTCTTCCTTCCCCTTTTTGCTCTATTAAAGCTCTCAATGGATTAGATGGTGTCCACCCACAATGATGAGGACTGATCTTTACTTGGTCTACTGAATCAAATGTTAATCTCTTCCAGACACACCCTCACTGACACATGCAGAATCAATGTTTTACCCACTATGTGCACATTCTTTAGCCCAGTGAGGTTGACATGTAGAATTAACCATTATCAGAGAATTCCAGTGACTCTGGTCTCTCTCCATATTTTTTGACTTGAATTTATCTTAGCAATGTTTTGTAGATTCAATGCTGAGGCCTTATACATTTTTCATTTAATGTATTCTTATCTAATGCTTTTTTTTATTTTATTTTCCAATTCTTTTGGCCATTATATAGAAATACAAATGTTTTTTTTTATACATGGACCTTGTATCCCACAACTTTGATAAAATCACTTATAAGTTCTAAAATTTGTAAGAACCCATTCCCCCCCATATACATAATCATATCATCTGCAAATAAAGATAGGTTTACATCTTCCTTTCTAATGGTTATGTCTTTTATTTCTTTTTCATGCCATATCACATGGACTAGGACCTCAATAAAATACAGAACAGATGATGATAGTACACATCCATGTTATGGTCCTGATTTGGGGGAGGTGCAGAAACATCACTGTTGGATATGATCTTAGCTATATAATTTTTGTACTTACCCATATTAGATTAAAGAAGTTTCTTCCTATGCATAGGTTGTCTGAAAGTTTGCTTCTTTTTATAAATGGTGTGGAATTTTATCACTTTTTTTTCTGCATCTATGATATGTGAGTTTTTTTCTCCTTTATTCTGTTGCCAATTTTGACTGATTTTGAATCTTTACCTTGCATTACTGATTTTTGCTGCTAAACCAACCTTTCATTTCAGGGATAAACCCCAGTTAATTGTGATATATTATTGTTTGTGTCTATCTCTGGATATTTGCTAAAACTTTGTTGAAGATTTTTACATTTATAATCAGGCAGAATTCTGATCTCTAAATCTCTTATAACATCTTTGTCAGATTTTGATAAAATGGGGGAGTAAGTCGGAGGGGGAGATGAACCATTAGAGACAATGGACTCTGAAAAACAAACTGAGGGTTCTAGAAGGGAGGGGGGATGAGGGGATGGGTTAGCCTGGTGATGGGTATTGAAGAGGGCACATTCTGCGTGGAGCACTGGGTGTTATGCACAAACAATGAATCATGGAACACTACATCAAAAACTAATGATGTAATGTATGGTGATTAACATAACAATAATAAATAAATAAATAAATAAATAAATAAAGCAGTGATCAATGCAGTATTCAAAAAAAAAATGATGGTGCTAGCTACATAAAGCCATTTGGGAAGTGTTTCATCATTCTATTCTGAAAGTTTTCTTTTTGTTCTTGTTATTGTCATTTATATTTGGTAGAACTCTCCAGTGATGCCATATGGTCCTAGAGATTTCCTTGTGGAAATCTTTAAATGACAATTTATATAAACATGTATAGAATTAGTCAACCATTCTATATCTTCTTGTGAGAATTTCAAACGTTATGTTTTTTCAAGACATTTTTCATTTCTCCTAAATTGTCAAATTATTGGCAGAAAGTTTTTCAAAATATCTATTGTGCTCAAAGATCTATAATTCAGCAATTAGTAACGCGTGTGGGGGTGGAAATTATTGGCAGAAAGTTGTTCAAAATATCTATTGTGTTCGGAGGATCTGTAATTCAGCAATTAGTAATTTATGTGGGGGGTGGATTATCTTAATATTGCTAGAGGATTAGCTAGGGTTTCTTTTTTTTTCTTTTTATAAGTACTACAGTAGTTTGAGCTTAGTAAAAATCAATTATTTGTTTTTGATGTCATTTATATCTGTTTATATCTATAATCCTTTCTCTTTCCTTGGGCATAATAGGCTTTTATTTTTTGTTGATGGTTCTTGCATTGAAGTTTAAATCATTTCTTTTAATAGTCTCTTTTCTACTATAAATACTTAAAGTTAAATTTTATTCTAAGCACTACTTTCATTACATTTTATAAGTTTCCATTACTACTCAGTTCTAAGTATTATCAATAATCTTAAATGCACATATTAAAACTATGACTTGTTTTGTTTTAGCTTGTGTTTTCTCATTATTATGGTAAGAATCATGGTCTTTCATGACTTTTTATATCTAACTGGTAATGGGATATCTATAATGTACTTTCAAAAACATGATTTGTGTGGCTCAGAGTGGCATTGTTTCTCTTCATTTTCAAAATATTTTGTATTTTATATGACTGCTCGTTCTTGTTTTCCAAGTCATTATCTACATTATGATTTCAAATTTTTTATTTCAATATGTATAATTAACTTCTAATTTTCATTATTTAATCACTTCAGTATTCTAGACCCTTTCAGAATTTCCAAGACACTTTCATTACTTTCAAATCTGGAATCAAAAAATGTACATACTGCCTTATTTTATTTTTATTATTTTTAAGCTTTTATTTTAATTCCAGTTAGTTAACATACAGTATTATATTAGTTTCAGGTTTATGATATGGTGATTCAATAATTCCATATATCACCAGTGCTCATCACAAGTGCATTCCTTAATCCCCATCACTTATTTCCCCCATCCTTCTGTCTCCCTCCCCCCTGGTATCCATCAGTTTGTTCTTTATAATTAACAGTCTGTTTCTTGGTTTCTCTCTCTTTCTTTCTCCTCTTTGCTCATTTGTTTTGCTTCTTAAATTTTACATGAGTGAAATCATATGGTATTTGTATTTCTCTGAGTTATTTCACTCAGCATGATAATCTCTTGCTCCACCCATGTCACTGATAATGGCAAAATTTCATTCTTTTTATGGATGAATAATATTCCATTGTACATATTAAAAGTAATTATTGACAATTATGTATTTATTGACATTTTATTCCTTGTTTTGTGGTTGTTTCTGAAGATTTCCTCTGATCTTTTCTTGTCTTTCTTTCTTTCTTGGTTTGCTGGTATTTTTGAGTGGTATGCTTGGATTTCTTTCTCTTTATTCTCTACATATTTATTAGTGGTTTTTTATTTGTAGTTACCATTAAGTTTGTATGTAATGTCTTCTGCATGTAGTAGTCTATATTAAGTTTATGGCCATTTAAGTTTGAACCTATTCTTTATTCCTCTCCTTCCCACGTTTTAGGTATATGGTGTCATATTTTACATCCTTTTATTGTGTGAGTTCCTTGACTAAAATTTTATACAGAAATATTCATTTTTACTGCTTTTGTGTTTCCTAACTTCATACTGTTGCTTTTGGTCTTCCTTTTTCGCTCAAAAAGTCCCCTTTAATATTTCTTGTTGGGCTGGTTTAGTGGTCAGACTCCTTTAGTTTTTGTTTGTCTGGGAAACTTGTTATCTCTTTTTCGATTCTGAATGGTAGCCTTGCTGGATAGAGTATTCTTGGCTGCAGATTTTTCCCATTCAGCACTATGAATATATTTTGCTCCTCCCTTCTGGCTTGGAAAGTTTCTCCTGAAAAATTTACTGATAGTCTCAGGGAGTTTCCCTTGTATGTTACTGCCCTCTTTTTGGTCTTGCTGCTTTTAAAATTTTTTTCTTTATGATATTATATTTTGCCAGTTTAATTACAATATGTCTTGGTGTGGATCTGCTTTTGTTTATTTTGTTGGGGGTTATCTTTGCCTCCTGGATCTGGATATCCGTTTCCTTTCCCAGATTAAGGAAGTTTTCAGTTATTCTTTCTTCAAATAAATTCTCTTTCCCCTTTTCTCTCTTCTTCTGGGATTTTTATAATATTAATGTATTATATCTGATGGAGTCACTGAGTTCCCTAAGTCTGTTCTCATTTTGCATAATTATTTTTTTCTCTCTTTTGTTCATCTTGATTACTTTCCATTACTCTGTCTTCTAGGTCATTAATTCATTACTCTGCTTCTTCCAGTCTGTTGTTCATTCCATCAAGTGTATTTCTTATTTCATTTATTGAGCCCTTTATCTCTGCTATATTATTCCTTAGCTCTGTGTTAAGTCTCACTGATGCCTTCCACTCTTCACTCAAGTCCAGTGAGTACCTTTATGATTATTTCTTTAAATTCTGTATCAGGTATGTTAATTATATCTATTTCACGTAGGGCTCTGGCTGTGGCCTTGTCCTATTCTTTCGTTTGGGACAAATTCTTGTTCTCATTTTGTGTAAGTGTCTGTGTCTGCTTCTCTGTGTTAGGAAAGTCAGCTATTCTTGTTCTTGAGGGTAATGCCTTATGAAGAAGAGATCCTGTAGTGCCCTACTGTGTAGCACCCCCTGTTTCCTAGGGCCTGGTGCTTTAAGGAATACTCCAATGTGTGCTGCATGTACTCTGCTGTTTTGTTCTGGCCACTTTATCCTTCAGACCAGTCATCTGCAGAGGTTCTCTTTGCTTGTTGTGGGCAGTGTTTTGTCCCTGGCCCGAATGTGATGAGTTTTAGCTAGGTGTCCACGGGTCTGCTTGTGAAATGAGACCTGTTGCCAACACTGCCAGAACCAAGGCCCTGCAAAACTCTCAGGTCATGAGACATGATATTGGCAGGGGCTTGGCCCTATCTTATGGCAGAGGGAGCCCACCACACTGAGACTCAGGCAAGTGTGACTAGGGAAGGCAATTCCACCAGAACATGGCAGGGTGGGGCTTGGTATAAGCAAGTTTGGTAGGGAGTGTCAGAACTGCATTGGTTCCTCCAAATGATCCTGTGCTTATGCTAAGGGGTGGGGGGAGGGAAATGGCACTTGCTAGTTCCTTTGTTTCCAGAGGGTTCTTTCTGTGAATGCTGCCTCTCTGGAACACACTCAAGATGAGTAAATAACCTCTCCACTGTGTGCCCCAGGCACTCTTCAGATCTCTGTTTCCACACTGTATGTCCACAGACTGTTTGCCCTACCTTCTTACAAGAACAGCTCTAATGTCCTCTGGACTCCATCCCAGCCAGGCCCACTAACTTTCAAAACTCCAGGCTTTCAGCCACCCTGGTTGCAAGAACTCAAAAAATTCAGCCCCTCTTGCTTTCCAAGCCAATGGCTATGGGGATTCATCTTCCACGTGTGCTCCCCTGTGTACTAGTCCATCTCTTGCCCTTTTCCATGACCACGACTCCCTCCTGCCACAGTGGCCCTGATCTGTTTCCTTCCAAACCATGTTTCTACACTTCCTACCTTCTTCAATGTGGCCTCTTCTCTACTTTAGTTATGTAGTTCTCTCAGTCCTCAGATTGATTTCTGGGGTATTTAGGATGATTTGATAGTTATCTAGTTGTATCCATGGGATGAGACAAACCTAGGGTCCTCCTACTCCACTGCCATCTTCCAAGCCCCCTCATACTGCTTTACGTTTTTAAAACAGGAAAATATTTTATATGTAAAGGCTATAATTTAAAAAAAAATATTATTTAAAGTATTTTATAACCTGAGCTGGACTAAAGGCAAACTACACTTTATTAGGTAAAAAGTAATGAGACAATTAAAACTTTGAATCAAAATACAAAGTGTGACACCACAAGTTCTGTCATGATTTTAGGGGTTGTTTTGGTATTTGAACAAGCAGTTAATTATTTGAAAACTTTCAATAATTATGGGATATCAATCCATTTTCACAAAATTTCATTTTAAAAACTTTCTCTAAAATCAAGATTTGTTTAGTCTCCCCCCCCACACACACACACATTTACATCCTTTCCTTTCCTATTTCTTTTTCTTTATTATTATCATTTTGTTTTAAAATTGGCATTGGTTTATAATAATCTTAACCACACATTCTCAGGAAATAAAATGTTATCTAATTATAGAACAGAGAACACAGAAATATTTAGGAAACAATAAATTTCATTAGAACACTAAATCTCAGTTTAACTAAGAATGGGGCATTTTTAATGATTTCTATTCCCCATTAAATGGATGCATTTTAAACAATAAAGAAGAGTTATACTTGTAATTTTCTTCCCTTTCTCTGTCAAACTTAATAGAAGTTACAAAATAGAAGGCAAATCATGACAAAATAGAATGTAGCCTCTGAAATATACTAAATTGCTAATCTTCTGCTGGTGAATCTATTTGTTTTTTTCTGGAGTGGAGTAAAGGTTTGAATCTTTCCCTTTAGAGAAACAATGAGTGAAATTATCATGGACAGAAACATTTTATCATCCTTCCTCTTTCAAAAACTCAGAGAGGGAAACTCACCCAAAACTTGTCCAAAACCTGTATTCCTGTTCAACTGCATAGTACCTACCGCCTTCAAGTGCATATGTTTGTGGGAGGTATGGAAGAGCATCCAGCATAGTCTGTGATTTTGCTGACCCATGGCTGAGAATTAGGAAGGAGAGAGACAAATGACACTCTGTTGGACCCAAAGGATGCTTCTTTTTTTCAGAGCTTACAAACATAACATAATTCTGACCTTGAAGGGACAGCTTATTTACCACATCATTCTGTGTTCTCAGGGGAAAAAAGTATGAATTTAATTATATCCTTGTCAAGAGGTAATTCCATCTCAAAAATTAATTTTCAGTGCTTTGGAGTTATTGCACATTAAAAAATAGTGTCATACAAAAAACATGGGTGGCCTGTCACAAACATTATGAAACTATTGACCTTACATAGCTTCATCTGCACAACTATTGATTTTTTTCTGTCTTTATTCTGACATTTCATATGATTTAATCTAAGATTCATCACTGTGGAAATGTCAGGTTTAAGGGTGTGCTTTTATTGTTTGGGAAGAGCCATCTTAGAAATGGTTTACTACTTATCTATTAGAGGGAGTAGGCTGGATTCATCAGTGTTGAAATGATTCAGCATCAAGTTATCACACTTATTTTTCCAGAAGTTTCCAGGTTGCTCTTTTTTTCCCTCCTGAGAAGTGAATTGGGTTGTCACTTTGGGTATTAGATGTCAATAATTCCTAACAGGACTTTAAAACACTCCTAATTTAAGGACTTCCTGGTTTGAATGATATAGTTGTTAACACAGTTTCTGTTTGTTGGGAAGGTGATGGAGGCTCTAATATATTTCCAAATACCAGTTATTCAGGACATAGTCAGAAATCAATATTTTAATACAATTTTATGATAAAAATGTTTTGTCATGTCCAAATTTTCAAACTAGATTCTTCATGTTGTCTTTCTCCCACCCCAATGGGAGATGAATAAAGTTTTAAAGACCCTGAATGGGGTCTGTGACCAAAATGTCATCTGAAAATATGTGTCTCCCTTTTGCTTGGCTAGCTTTTTCAAACTGACATTTGCAACACATGACAAAATAAACTGAGGACTTCAAATCAACAATGAATAATTTATGTGTAAATTGACTGACTTTTATTAGTACAAAAATTGGAAGAAGAGTCAACAAATTATTTGTGTTACTATAGACTAGTTTTAAACCAGCCAACAGCATGTAAAAAATCATATTTCCAGGCAGAACCAGCTACTTAAATCACAAGGCTCAGTGCAAAATGAAAATGTAGAGCACTTTGTTCAAAATTATAAAGAATTTCAACAGCAAACATTAAACTAAGTGCAAGACCCTTCTAAGCATAAGACCTGTGTGACTGCACAGATTTTATGCCTCTGAAGCCAGCCCTGTTTCTAGGCCCTATCCATGAAAATTAACTTTTTCATTCCATTTGCTAATGAAGAAGAACTTGACCTTCTTACACTACAATTTTCCTTCTTAAAGAAAGCAACCTCAAACTGAGGTAGTCCATATACAGATTTACTAAAATACCATTAGCTAACTAAAATTTTAAAAAATAATAATGCTAAAGTATACAAAAACCATCTTGTTTGACTATGTTTTTCTTAAAGTCTCTGGATTAGAGATATGTTTTAAATTTTGTATAACTGTCTAAAGTAAAAACAAAATAAAAATAAAATAAAAGTAAATTCCACTTAATCAATCTTATGCTAATGTTTCCTTTTTATGGGAGGTAATTCCAAAAGGTTTAAGTATCTCTCCATCTGTCGTCAGATTTGCAGAGAAAAGTACTGTTAATGAAAATCACAGTATACACAAGGTGACCTTTAAAAGTTACCCCCATTCTCAAAATGACACTGCTTTCCATGGCAAATAAGAAACTATTATCTGAGTTCCATGTTCTCAACCACTTGTTATCAAAGCAGTAATAATTGACTTAAAAGGAAAGAAAGCATTACAATATGACTATAGCTCATTTATTAATGAAATGTTTTTCTGTTGGCTAGGAAAAAATTGTTACCAGGAGAAATATTATGCATAAAATACATTAGGAATTTTATTCCATATGATGATTTTTGAATCCTAAGTTTTTACAATGATTTAAAACTAAGTCACTCTACTCAAATGCAATTACATTTTTAGTGGCACATGTTTTTTTTTCTCTTTAATTGAATGGAAAAATTAAAGATTTTTTGAGTTGTTAATGTTTTAATTATGGTATTTGATTCAGTGAAGAACAATTCTCCTAATGAGAGTTGGCCTACTTAATGACATTGCTCAGTGTATTATTTAACTAATCAGATTTTTCCTTCAATCCCAGCATTTACTACTTTCTTTTACATATTCAGAGCAGACATGCTAGCATGTGTATTAATGTTAATTAAAGTTATTCAGGTGGATGACAAAGAAAATTAGATCCCTCAGGTGTCATATTCCCTTGTAATTTTAAAAAAAGCTTTCAAGAACTGCGTATATAAAATTGAACAAAATACTCAACTCCACATGCCACTTTAGATTTTCTAAGCATTTGATCATACAGCTGAGAATGTCCTGGCAAGATATAGGTCTCACAAAAAGAGATTAAATAATAAAAATGGGCTTATAAAAAGAAATTCCACATAAATTCTAAAAGGTAATTTTGGCTATAAAATTATAATGAAAACACTTTAATAAGCTCATTTTTGTTGAGAAATGGTCATGTTTATATCATGTTCTCTGATCTGTTTCTAAATCATGGGACTTAAACAAACAAAAACACTATGCCCATGAAACTTGTACGATATTTAAAAACTTTTGAAAAGATCTAGAAATCTCTCTTCCAAAGCATGTATTTAATTCTATATTCAAATCCCCACCTAAAAAATACTTTAAGAGGTTTGATAAAATTGCAAAATGGAAATGGGATCTATTGATTTTAAGCAGAATAAGGCTAGAAAGAAAATAAAGTCTTTCCCCCAGTAGTACCACAGGGAGAAAGAAACACAGTTTCAAAGCACAAGAGAAATTACAGATAGCAGTATTTTAGTGGAACTATAAAAAGCCAGAATAGAATTGAGAAACAGTAACAACTTTAAGATTACTTCTTAAAATTACTAGATTGAGAAAGATTCTGATGGAAATGTAAATCTGAAGTCACTTCTCATTTACTTAGTCTATGAACTGAAGCAGTTTTTCTCTTTATATTAAAAAAGGAAAATGCAGGTTCTGTTGGTTGAGTGATCCTCCATACCAAGCAGAAAGCTTCAGGAGTTCCCAAGAATTTTTAATCCAGTTCTACTGCCTACCTCACCCTCATTTTCCAGCATGTCTCCTCGCAGACTTCTCCCTTTTTTCTTTCCCAGCCTCTTCCCTCTGTGCACATGCAGATCCCTCTTTCTCCCATCTTCACAGACTCTAACACCACAGGTATTCTGAGGGACCATTCAGATGCCACCCTCATTTCCAAGGCTTTCCTGCATATACCAGAGTAAAGGGATACCCCTTCCTCTGAAAATTTATAGTCATTTTTCATGGTTTGGGAACATATTTCATTCTTTCTTCTAATTTGTTTCTTTATGCATGTTTTTTTTTTCCATTATCAGATTCTGTTTTTTGAAGGAAAAAGGTAGGATGTATTTACACTTATGTGTAAATATGTCATTTGCACATACACATGTAACAAATGTTTAATAGATAAATTAAAGATGAACCAATGAGTTTTAACATTCCATTAGTCTCTAAACTGAGCCACCACGTTCTGAATGGTATTAATCACAATTAGCCATGTTGCTCTAGAGGCAGACTGGCTATGTGGAATTCCAGGCTTTTGTTAGATTCATTGATGTACGATTTGCAGCAAGTCACCTGACATCTCTGTTTCAACTTCTTCACCTGTTAAGTGGGCATAGTAATACAGGGATAATTTGAGGGATAAAGAGGTTAATCCATTATATTAGTTTGCTAGTTTTGTCATTACTAAGTACGACAGACTGAGTGGCATTATGAACACATTTATTTCTCACAGTTCTGGGTACTGGTATTCCAAGAAGGTGTTGTCAGGTTTGGTTTCTTCTGTAGCCTCTCCTTGGCTTGCAGATACTGCCTTCTCCCTGTATCTTCACACAGTCTTTCCTCTGTGTGCACACACCTATCCCTAATGTCTCTGGGTGGCCAAATTTCCTTTTCTTACAAGGACGCCAGTCAGATTAGATTAGGACCCACCCTAAAAGCCTCATTTTAACTTAATTCTTTAAAGGTCCAATTTCCAAGTAGTCACATTTGAAGTCCTGGGGCTTAGGGCTTCAACATATGACCTGAGAAGGTAAGGTGCAATTCAACTTGTAATATTCGGGTAAATCACATAATACAGTACCTGCCACCATAATACTTGGTTGGGTAGCTTGGTAGTGGTGGTGTTGCTATTTCTCTCACTTCAGGCTTATTCTTTGCCTTCTGATCATTTGGGATATCTCTCTTATTCTACCAATGAATATTTTATTTTCCTTGTAATTTAAAGATAATTTCAAACCTTGATTCCTGTGGCCACCTTCCCTATGCCTTTTTACCTTAAAAGCAACTTGCTGTCTGCTAATATAATAACTATAAATATTTCATTATTCCATCATATTTAACTGAAATTTTAGACTTCCAAGAATCTCCTGTTTTCTCAATCCTGCTTATTAAAAACTTTAGTGTATGTTGTTTTAAGTTGTAAAGAAGTTTTCATTACCATAGAATAATTGAAGAGATCAGAATAACTAAAATAGAAGAGATTCAAGCAGTTTAATAGAAATGGGTATAAAATATCACATGTATTGCATGTATATTATGTTGTATGAGAAAGACAATGATCTGAGCTAATAGTGAAATATAGAAGTTTGTTTACCCAAGAGTCACTATTATTTAGAATAATTTGTCACTCTGGAGAATCCACATGGCAAAAAAATTGAAATAAGTCAATTCATAGACATATTGTAATCTAGAAATATTTACATGGAAATTCCTTCAGTTACAACTGTGTCCCATGACTGAGTTTTATATAATGTATAGACAAGGCAACTGCTGCTAGTAGCTTTTTGTAGAATTTTATACAATATTTAGAGTACTTTGGCTTTGACACCATAAGTCAGCCACTCTTTTTTCTTATTTTTGGCATATCACATTAAACAATATAAATCTTAGATTTTTATTTTGAAAAAATGGTTCTGGCTAGCTTAGTAGTGATCAAAAAGGAGGAAAAACGAATTAATCAGGAAAATAATCTGACCAAGATGTAAAAATTACCCCCTCTGCAGAGATCTAACTGCCCACAGCCCATTTCTGAGCAAAAGTGAATTAAGGATACTCCCTTAGAAACCATTTAGAACTTAAGAATCTTAAACTTTCATAACTTGAGGCAGAAATGTGTGCTCTTTACAGAAGCTTCAGTTTTTTAGTATTCAGTCAAGCAAATGGTATTGGCGGAAATTGAAAGCACACATCAGGAAACAGCAAAAACCTTTCCCACAGCAAAAGACAAAATAATTTTAAACAAACTGTTGAACTGTTGTAATCGTAGAAGAAAGCACTGGAAATCTGATGAGATTTCTAAGAAATATGATTTGCCTTATTGCAGAGCCTCTGAAATTAAATTTGAGAAATGTCTTAATTTGCATTAAAACTGCCTTACCAATCCACTGATGCTCCTTAGCACAATGTTGTGTATCAAAGTTTTATGAATTCAAACAAGAACTTATATCATTAATTTCTGTGTTATGGAGTAGCTTCTCAATGCAAGTAGAGTGTTCAGTCTTCCAAATACCGTGAATAACACTCTCACCATTGAGGCTATCAGACTTTGTTTGAGGAGGAAGTTTGAGCCTAGAACTCCTCTTACGGTCACTTTTAAATTCAGCTACACTTTGAATGAACCAGGAAAGTTCACTGCTAAAAGTAATAAGCAATAAATTAAATTATAAAATATAAAAATACTGTGTAGTGCAACCAACGCTCCTCTATTTTATATATTTACTAACTGTAAATTTGTATGTGGCTTTCTCTTTTTTTTAAGATTGTATTTATTTATCTGAGACAGAGAGAGAGAGAAGTGCGCAGGAGGATCAGAGGGAAAGGGAGAAGTAGACGCCCCACTGAGCAGGTTCAGACGCGGGGCTTGATCTCAGGACCCTAAGATCATGATCTGAGCCGAAGTCAGGCACTTAACCAACTGAGCCACCCAGGCACCCCTGTATATTGCTTTCTTAAGTGCAATTCTTCTATATCTTTCTAGAAAATAATTCAGCAGTTGTCTTCTTTGAAATGCATTTCCAGGTTCACTTTGTACATCTTCACAGAAGTAAAGATTGTTTGTAATAAAAGATATTTTCTTCTTGTTTTGTAAACATGAAGTGAAAATGAAAATGCATATGAATTACTTTACAATTTACATGCAATATTCCTTAGTATAAACAGAGAAGGAAGTAAATGATGACTAAGAGGATTTTCAAGTTTATTTTTTAATATTCACTTATTAGTCCATTTAATAATAACAGCAAACTCAGTATATGCTATCATAAATAACATCTTTATAAAAATATAATTATATTTTCCAAAACAACAAAAAAAGCATTTACTGAGAAGAGTAATCTTACATTTTTAATTGATAGTTTTATTGAAATGATTGTAGATTCACACATAGCTATAAGGATACAGAGAGATCTTTGTATACTCCTTATATACTTTGTACAATTTCCTTCTCAATGGAAACATTTTGCAAAATTATACTATAATATCACAACTAAGATACTGGCATTGGTATAACCCAATTTTATTCAGCCTTCCCCACTTTTACTTGTCATCATTTAGCAGTGTCTGTGTGTGCGTGTGTGCATGTGTGTGTTGAGTTCTATAAAATTTTATCACCTCTGTAGGCTTGTGTAACAAGATACCAAATAGTACTAACACCACAATCATCCCTGGTATTGCCTTTCTGTAATCACACCTCTTTATCCTCTTTCCTCTGGCAAATATTAATCTCTCTTCCATTTCTAAAATTTTGTCATTTAACAAATATTAGATAAGTGGAATTACACAGTATGTAAACTTTTGGGACTGGCTTTTTTCACTCAGCATAATTCCTGCTAGAGATTCATCCTAGTTGTATCAATATTATAATGTTCTTTTTTATCACTGAGTAGTATTCCGTGGTGTGTGTGTGTGTGTGTGTGTGTGTGTGTGTATCTCAGTTTGTTTAATCATTTATCTGTTGAAGAACACCTTGGCTGATTCCATTTTTTTTTGATATTACACATAAAACCGCAATGTAAATTTACACGTTTTTTTGTGAACATAAGTTTTCACTTCTCTGGGATAAATGCTCAGAGTAGAATTACTGAACCCTATGGTAATTGCATGTTTAGGGATATAAAAACTGCCAAACTGATTTCCAGAGTGTTTATGCCATTATACATTCCCACAAGCAAAATATGAGTGACCTGGTTTCTCTGCATCCTATTTTTTTTTTGCTTTGACCAGTATATTAGGTATAGCTACATCTCATTGTAGTTTTAATTTGCATAGCTAATGATGTTGAATATCATTTCATGTGCCTATTTGCCATCTGTATATCCTCTTTGGTGAAATGTCTTTTGATGTCCTTTTCCCATTTTCTAATTTGATTGGTTTTTTACTGTTGAATTTTTAGAGTTCTTTGTATATTCTAAATGCTATTATTTTGTCAGGTGTGTAGTTTGCAAATATTTTCTTCCAGTCTGTAGCTTGTCTTTTTATCCTCAGGACATGGTCTTCACAGAGCAAAAGCTTTTAATTTTGTTAAGGTATAATTTATCAGTTTTCCTTTTCTGGATCATGTTCTGGTGTCAAGTCTTAGAATTCATTGCTAAGCCCTAGATCCTAAATATTTTCCACTATGCTTTTGTCCTAAAAGTTTTATGCTTTACATTTAAGTAAATTTACATGTGCATTGTATATAATTCAGTTTGGGTTAGTATTAGAATTATGCTGTGATTCTTTTTTTTTTCTTTTGCCTGTGGATGTCTACTTGTTCTAGTATCGTTTGCTGAAAAGACTGTATACTTCTTTATTGAATTGCTTTAGAATCTTTGTCAAAAATCACTTGAGCATGTTTGTGTGGGTCTATTTCTGGATTCTCTGTTCTGCTTCATTGATTTATATGTCTATATTTCCTCTAACACCACACTGTTTTGATACTATAGCAATAGAGTAAATCTTTATTAGGTAGAATACTTCCTCCTTCTTTATTCCTCAAGACTGTTTTAGGTATTGTAGGATCTGTACCTTTCCCTTATTTCCAATAAGTTTGTCTGTGTCTTCAAAAAGGTTTGCTGAGATTTTGATTGGAATTATATTAATGCTATAAATCAGTTTGGGGAATAATTGATATCTTTACCATAGTGAGTCTTCCTGTCCATGAAAAAAAGTATATCTCTCCATTTATTTAGGTCTTCTTTGATTTCTTTGATTTCTTTTTCCAACATTCTGTAATGTTCAACATGCAGATCCTGTACATGTATTGTTAAATGTATGTGTATAGCATTCTATCTGGAGCAACTAGCAATGGCATTGAGTTTTTAATTTCAGTGTCCACATTTTCATTGGTAAAATATAGATATGCAGTTGATTTTTATGTGTTGGTCTTATATGCTGCTGTCTTGATGAACTCACTTATTAGTTATAGGAGGGTTCTGTGGGGGTTTTTTGTATGTTCCTTAAGATTTCTTTGCATAGACATCATGCTATCTGCAACCAGAGATAGTTATATTTCTTTCTCTCCTTTCCGTATGCTTTTTCTCTCTTTGTTGTGTTACTAAAGAGACTTTCAGTACTATGTTGAATAAGAGTTGTAGGAGTAGACATCCTTGCCTTGTTCCTGATAGTGAGGGGAAAGCATTCAGTTTTTACCATTAAGTATGATGTTATTTATATGTTTTTATAGATGTTTTTTATTAAATTGAGGTAATCTCCCTCCATTATGCTGAGTGCTTTCATCATGTGAATGTTGGATTTTTGTTAAATCCTTTTTCTGTGTTGATTGATCATATAATTTTAATTCTTTAGTTTGTTGATGGTAGTGTGTTACACTGATTGATTTTGAAATGTCAAATCAGTCTTACATGCAAGAATAAATCCCACTTGGTCATGGTGTATAATTCTGTATGCTGCTGAATTCATTTTGCTAAAGCTATATTGAGGACTTTGGCATGTAAGTTCATTAGAGACAGTGAGTGTTTGTTTGGTATTGTGTTTGTCTCATTGGTCTTAGGGTAGGATGGGCATTGTAAAATGAGTTGTGAAGTATTCTTTCCTCTTCTGGAAGAAGAGATATTCTGAAAGAGATTGTATAAAATTGTTAATTTTTAAACTTTTGGTAGAATTCCCCAGTGAAACCATCAGTCTTAACAGTTACTTTAGCAAGATTTTAAATTATGAAATCAACCCTTTAATGGTTACAGGGTAATGGTAAGGGCCCTCTTTCTGGCCTGCAGACGGCTGCCTCTTCACTGTATCCTCACCTGGCAAAAGAGAGAGGGGCAGAAACAGAGAGAGAGCATTCCCTGATCTCTTCTTATAAAGGTGTTAATCATATTTATCATGAAGACCTTACCCTCATGACCTTATCTAAACCTACTTTCCTAGGACCCTATTTCCAAATACCATCATGTTGAGGATTAGGCCTTCAACATATGAATATTGGAGGAACACATTTCAGCTTTTTGCAGGATACTTGAATAAAGAGTATTCTGCAGGGGCATCTGGGTGGCTCAGTCGGTTAAGCATCTGCCTTTGGCTCGGTCATGAGCCCAGAATTCTGGGAGCAAGTCCCACATCAAGCTCCTTGCTCAGTGGGAAGCCTGCTTCTCCCTCTCCTTCTGCTGCTTCCTCAGCTTGTGCGCTCTCTCTCAAATAAATAAATAAAATCTTAAAAAAAATAGAGTATTCTGCTGTTGTTAGGTGAAACGTTCTATATATGTCTCCAAGTTTGTTTTTAATCATTGACTTCTATAAAAGAAAATAGCAGAACTAATCAAGAATTCTATCTTACATTTTATCCTTTTTGGACGTTAGTGCTATATTTGACATAAGACTAATGTATGTCTGTATAAATTGTTTCATTTTAATAGATATCAGACAGGCCAGGATATTAACTCTTTTAGAGGGTTTAATTTTATTTCTCCTGTCTACTCTTCCTGAAGTGCTTACAAAGTTTGGTTTTTCATTTTTCGAGAGAAAGAGAAAGATCCAGGAATAATTCAATTGCATTTTACAACTCTTGTCAAAGAGAGTTCAGTGTCTTAGAGATCTTTTTCCATATGACCTACATGAAATAATAGCTATTTATAGACAGAGAAATTAAGACACAAAAGATAATCACATTCTTCATTGTCACATATTCAAGAGGCAGGGACATATATTTAACTCAGGTCTAGGAAATAAGTTGGTGCTTTTTTGCCCAGATTATCAAGAATGCAGCAAAGTTCAACAGTTATTGTAATAAGTCACCAGGACTATAGGATGAATGGAAGTAGTAAAAATAGACATTTAACAAGAGTTCTCATTACATGGTGTTCTCTTCACATCTCATATAATACTTTAAAAATTCCAGAATATCTCAACATTTTAAAAACTTTTATAAAACACAAAGAGAGACACCCATATTATGACGATAGCATGAGTTTTTGAATCACATATTGATGGATTTTATTGGCATTGCAGAGGATGAAATAGACAAATTATAATGCTCTACTTTTACCTGCAAGTGATGTACCTGATCTCTGACTTATTATAAAGCCAATTTGTAACTTTTTTGAAATCACTGCTCATTTCAAAGAAAAATTTTCAAATAGTAAATTACATGTTTAAAGACCTAAGTGACCTTAAAAATTCTTTTCATTAATCCCAGACACTCATTATTTTGAGGAGTGCTAAACTTTAATTGGTCTGACCCATTTTACTAAGTCACTCTATTTCTCTTCTTAATCATTTTTTTCCCTGTCTCTCCATTTTAGTAGACTAAGAATAAAAATAAAGTTAATTCTACTTTTTCCATGCTAGGGTTTATCCAGGACATATTTTCAAGAAATACAACCCAGAGGATATATGACAAAGCAACATCTATTGCCACACACACTTTATCGGTGTTTGTGCAACATTTGTGCTATAAACTTTTTCCCACCTATGGTAGAAAGTGGTGAAGCTTACTTTCAGGAATGCCAGAGTTTACTACTCCTGAACTATAACTGGGAAAATGAGTCTGTCAGCCTAGGAAGCTGTACCATTTTTACTCTAATAAGCATGAGAAACACAATGTTCAAAAAGATGTTTTATTAAAATAAAAATTGAAAGGTTTAGTTAATAAACCAGTAGGTATCCCAATAATCATGTTTATACTGTGAGAATGTATCATTTCACTCTTAGAGGAGGGTATGAATGTACTCCTCTGCTTGAGATAACTTAACCATCTAAGAACTAAGAGGACTTGATGAATTGGATGAGGGGAAGGGGGCAGATTAAAAGATGAATCAAGGATGACTCACAGATATTTGACTGGAGCAACTAGTGGATGTGGATAATGTAGACATTTTCTGAGACAAAGAAGACTGACAGGGGAATAGATTTATTTTGGCCATATTAAATTTGAGATACCTCAGATTTCCAAATGAAGATGGACATATGAATTTGGAGCTCAGTGGAGAGACCAAAACTGGAAAGTATGAGGAAAGCTCAGATAATAGTTGTTGGGTTTTTTTTTGCCCCACAAACAAGTAAAACTTATTAGCCTTTGAAAGACTATCCCCTAGGATCCTTTCCCTTCATACTGCTCCCACATTATACAATTCTACTTGTTTATCTCAGACTGGATCTCTTGCCAGTCAGACCAAACCTGTGCCATAGTCACAATATCTGATTATAGTAGGCATGCAATATTAAAACTTGATGAATGAAGACATGAACAATGTCCATTTTGTGGCAAATTTGATATCTATTATGCCTAAGATAAACTGCTTGGCACCTGTGGCATCTCTGAAATGCATCCTTACCCTAACCTCTTTGAATGTCTACCCAGGTCACATGACTACATTTTTATTTATTTTGTACTATGTACCCCATACAGCCCTTGTTTGAACACTGAACATGTTAAGTTGTGGCCTTTCCCTGAGGACATTAGACTTTTATTTCAACTCAAGTGAGTCATTCTCTCAATCTCAGAAACTAATGTTGTCAAATCCATTATAGCTGACTCCAAGTATTGCCACAACCTAGAAACTCCAGAAGCCTTACAGCACACATCATATCAAGTACCTGAGACTTTATCACTTGTCCAGTTTGCAACTTTATCATATGAGTTTGAAAACCGATTTGAGGTAAGGGTGTTACCTGTATTACTCAGCCCCTGGAGTCCACTGTAGTAAGTAGTATTTTGGTTGTAAGTGAGAGTAATGCAAAAAAGAGTGAGACTTAATGGAAGGGCACTGGGACATTTCATGTAATCAAAAGGTTTGCAACAGGAAACAAGATTTTTCTAGAGATCTCAGGGATTGGAACAGGGAACCGAATTGCCACTCTGATTGTCTCTCAATCTCTAGCTTTCTCATCTTTCTCCACCCATTCTTACTACTGTATACAGGCTCTTTCTAAGAACTTGGGAACATGATTATCCATGCTTAAATCATCTCTGCTTAGTAATCTCAGTGAAGGAGAGGGCTGACCTCTCACTGTCTTCAGTGAATAAACAATTGGTGGTTGTCCTAACTTGGTTAATATATCTACTCCTAGACCATTCACATAGTTAAGGCAATGGAGAAGTGTGATGGGCAGTCCTATCAGAATCACCAGAGTATGGAGGAAGCTAGAGGATGCCATTATAGGAGGAATGGGAACAGGTATACTGGGAAGATACAGAGAGCTCTCTAATGTCCCAGCACCCTTCATGACAGGATCCCTGCAAGGTCCAGTACTTAGATCATCAAAGACTTCATTAGCCTAATGTTGACTTTGACCCCTTCGGCCACCATCTCTTCTTCACTCCTTCTTTCACTCTTCTCTCCTTTAAAGTCCTTTGTATTTTATCCTGGAGAGAAAAGAATTACTAGTATCTGAGCATCTCCTCTATTGTGTAATATTTCACAATGGCAAAAGACCGTGAACCAAACCTTTATGCCAAGAAAAGTCACAGGCTGGGCCAGAGCCAACTGGCTTGTCACAGGGCTTGGAGTCTGTGTGAAAACAATGATAGCCTAAATGTCTTTTCCAAATGAAATTTTAAAATATATCAAGAATTTATAAGATGGATATTATAGTCTATTAAGGACAAGTGGTACCAAAGATAAGACTCTTATTCCAAATAATGTAGTATGCAGGGTTTAGGTTACACATTTAGAAGTTTTCCAGTGGTAAAAAAACTGTTTTCAAGCAATTCCTAACAGAAGGCCTTTGTGTCTTGTAGACAGTCCCTGTGGCTCCTGTACTCCCACACCGACCCATAGCTGGGAGACATCACTGTCATCACCATTGGAGCCCTGTCGGTTGGCATATGAGCAGTTAGGAATCCAACTAAGTGACAAGCTGGGTGGATGGGGAGAGGCAGGTTTGGTTTATGTAAGAGTTCAATGCAATCATCAAGGACCCAAATTCTTTTTCTCCAACTGTTATCTTCATCCTGTCAGCTTTTGCCCCCAGGCTTTTTGCTTCATGAACTCAAGATATCTACACAGCCATGTCCAAAACCTGAAAAGAGAAAGTGGATGTTTTGCTTAAGTATTAGTCCGCTTGAGCTGCCGTAACAAAGTACCATGGACTGGGTAGCTTAAACAACAGACGTTTATTTTCTCACAGTTTTGGATATCAAAGTGCTAGAAAATTTGGTTTCTAGTGAGAGCTTTCTTCCTAGATTATGAGGACACTGGCTCTATTGGATTAACACCCTACCCTATGACCTCACTTAACCTTTATAACCTCTTTAGAGGCCCTCTCTCCAAATACAGGCACATTTGGATCAAGGCTTCAAAATACAAATTTTAGGGGACACAATTCAGTCCATAACATCTTACTTCTGTTCCTTTTAAAGTGTGAGGAAATCTTTCCCAGAAGCAAAATCAACTTCTCCTCAATTAAGTCATTCACGGTAAAGGGAATAAAATTATCATGGCCGTTCACCTGACAGAGCCAGAGTGAGCCAGCCTCCCCTTAGGCACCTGAACATCCAAGGAGTGACTGAAATCTTACTTTGTTAGCAAGGCAGAAGGAGAAGATGCCAGTGTGAAGGTAACCAACAGCTTTGGACATAGTGGCTGATATATAAACGATTTGGAACTTAAGAGATTTTGTACGTTTAAACTTGAAAGAAGAGCCTGAGAGAAAAGAAAACCACTTAGAATAGCTAGCTCAACAGCTGGAGATTCTTGTCATGCTATGGTGTTGTGTTCGGACTAAAATATTAGTGTTTTCTCTCTCACTGATTGATTTTAATATACATATATACTAAATTTAATATACATTTATGTAATTTTAAATTTATAAACATATTATAAATAATTATAAAGTATGTTTCAATTGCCTTGATGTTCTTTGATGATGTGGCAATTAAAGATTAATTTTTTAAATACATACATTCTCTTTCCCAAGGTATCTTTTTGTATTCCATGCTTTTATATATTTGTATTAATTCAACAAAATCAGTTACCCCAGATACATTACTGAGAAAAAAATTCACTGAAAAAGATTTTCATTTGAGAAGAGTTTGAGACAGTGGGCAACTGTGAGGAATGTAATGCTGTAGGACAAAAATGTAGACATACCACAGAGGACACTCAAGATGTTCCAAGATCTTCTGGAAGCTAAAGCAAGGGACAGCAGGCTATAGACAGAAATAAAGAAGAGAAGAAATGACTTCAAAGATAAATGTGGCTCTTTCAAAATGTTGCCTATAATCTTAGGCAAAGAGCAGTTATTTTTTCTTCCTTCTGCTTCCTAATCCACATAGTCCTATGTTCCCAGGATCAGAACTCTGAGCAAGTGTAATTTATATGTGCTTTTTTTTTTTAATAAATCTTACCTCTGATTACCATTTTTTAAGATTGTGGCATAATTTACACAGTAAAATTCATCCCTTTTTCATTCTACAGTTTTGTGAGTCTTGACAAATGTATGTAGTTGTGCGGCAATTACCACAGTCAAGATACAGAACACTGTAGTCAACTTAGCCAAGTTCCCTCATGCCCCTTTGCCTTCAACCTCCTACCCCTAACCCTGGCCTTGGCATCCAATGTTCTAATTTTTGCATCTATGGTTTTGCCTTCTCCAGAATGTTATACAAATGGAGTCATACATTTTATAGTCTCTTATGTGTGGCTACAATGCCTTTGCAATTCCTCCATGTTGCTGCAATGTACCTGTAGTTTGTTTCTTTTTATTGCTGATCAGTATTCTATTGAATGGATTTCCAACAATTTGTTTATCTACTCAGTTCAATTGCTAATGGACATTTGGGTTTTTTCTCCCAATATTTGGTTATTTTGAACAATATTCATAATGTGAAACATAACATAAATAATAAAACACTCAAATACAGTGTTTGTACATAAGTTCTCAATTCACTTGGATAAATACCTAGAAGTGGAATTGCTGGATCGTATGGTAAGTGTGTGTTTAACTTTATAAGAAACTGTCAAATTGTTTTACAGAGTGGCTTTATCATTTTGCATTCTCATCAATTGTCTTTGAGAATTCCAGTTTCTTCATGTCATTGTCAGCACTTGGTATTGTCTGTCTTTTCTAGTAGACATGTAGTGGAATCTCCTTATGGTTTTAATTTGCATTACATATTGGCTACTGATGTTACATGGATGTAACATCAACAAGTCCTGATGTTACTTGTTTTTTTGGCTTGGAAAGAATATTATGAATTCTATAGGAGAGAGAGAGAGAGAGAGAGAGAGAGAGAGATTGAGGGGGTGGGGAAGGAAAAGGAAGAAAAGAAGGGAGGGAGAAATGAAGGGAAGGAGGAAGGGGGAGAGAGAGGGGAAAGAAAACCATTTTTGTGTTGGAGTGTGAATGAAGTAAATGTTTGAAACTTAACCAATAATATAAATTCACACTGTTTACTTCAGTGAAGTCAAATAGAAAAGGGAGGGAAAGTAAGGTAGAATGCTCAATGAAGGGGGAAAAAAAAGTTGGAACATGAATACTGTTAGTAAAATACTTCACTTGTACATAATATCAAAGATATGTCAAAATAGTGAAGTAAACAGAGGTATGCATTAAATGTAATTAGCATGAATTCTGATACTGTGGCACTGAGAAACTGGTCAAAGGAAACTGCTTAGAAATTGGCATCATGAGTACAATCAGGACCAGTCATGGAGAAATTAAAATGTAAGCTGAGTAGGAAAGCAGCAAGAGTAACTCCATGCTGATGTGAAATACTTTTCTAAGAAATCTTATTCTTGCTTTTTTTCTTCTCCTGTGCCTTGATGTAAGGCCTGACATGTATAAGGATTCTATAAATAAAAGAGAGACTGATGACAAGGCAAGTCTTCTAGTTTGGTTGAAGTGGATCTGGAAATATGAGGGCATTCCAAGGAGTTCACGGACGGTGTATTGATCTCTAATAAGCTACATGATTGGTGACTGATAAGATACTGACTACATTGCATTTCAGTGTCCAAAATTTATGGGATTTGAATACATCCAAAATTATATTTAAATATATAACATTAACAATTTTTAAAAGTATATATTGGATACCTATTTTGTGCTTAGCAATAAATCCTGAGTTCCACAAAAATATACAACGCATGGCATAGTCTTTACCCACAAAGTATTTATAACTTAATTGAGATTTGAAAAAAATGTAAGCCTTGTTAATCTTGATGGCTCCTCCTACAGTAGCTATAGCTGCTTGGAATCTTGAGTAATCAGGCAAAAAAATGAGAGTATTTTGCTTTTCAAAGTATTGGTGGATTTTATTGATGGCCCAGTACCTACTGGCATTGGAACAACAGATCGTAATCTTTCTCAAGACTATCTTAAAAAAACACTTACAAAAATTGTATTAATTAAATCCTGCCCCTTATTACATTAATACATTCTCCCAATCCTGCTCCCTCCTCTCATTATACAAATCCATCTAACCTATGGATAACTAGTGAGGCTTCTGATATTTTTCTTCTTTTTTCCTTCAGGGAAGATGACGGTCTCCTATTCCATTCTTTTACCCTGCATAATCCACTTCATCGATCAATCAATTGTAATCTCCTTAATGCCCTGTATTTTTCCCTTCAGAGCCTACAACCACATATTTAAAATGCTGAGATCTAGTTTTTATATAGCAGGCTGAGAAAAATAAAGTTCCTTTCAAGGGAGTCATTCATTAGCATTGAATAAAAACAATTAAATATAGAAAGATATCTTCTAAAACACTTAGCTAAGAAACCAAAAGAAAAAAGGAAGCCTATTACACAAAATTATTAAAAAGAAACCTAGATAATATAGTACCATTGAAATAGTTTACCCCTCCTTTGCTGGTCACTTTCACATTCTCACATCTTCCATCTCTGGGTGCAAAATGACTACTTCAGCTCCTACCATCACATGCCTATTCTATTAGTAAGAGAAAAAAGGAAGGGAAATCCATAAAACATACTCTTGTTTTATAAACATGACTCAACTTGCATACATCATTAAGTTTCTTTGGCCAAAACCTACTCAAAGGAGACTGGAAAATATAATCTTTAGCTGGGATACTAAATGTCTATCTCACATTTTTATTACTGTCGAAAAGAGGAAGAATGGTAATTGGAGAGCTAACCATGATCCTTGCACTGTACCATCCACCTACACAAACAAGACTTTTATTAAGAGTTATTTTTAACACTTCAAATTCCCTTCCTAGGAGATTCAAGCCATCACAAAATCCTGTAGGTTTTACCACCTAAACTTTACTTTTATCTCTGCATTTTAGCACCCATTTTGGTGTAATCTACCAATGATCCCTGCCTAGATGCATAAAATATCCCCATGATTTATTTCCTTATATTCACTATACTCTCTCTCTCTGTATAAGCAGTTCTCTATTTTTCAGGGGAAATTATCTTTTTTAAATTTGGATGTGTCTGTTTTTGACACTGACATTTCTTAAATAAGATAAAATGTATAAGCTCCCCTCAGGTAAGCTAGGATAGTTGTTTGTTTTGCTCATTATTACATCTCCAGTGTCTATTACAGAGTAAATGTGCAAAAAAAAAAAAAAAATACTTACTAAATGAATTTGATAAATAAAATCACTGAATGAATATTTTGATTTTTTATTTTGGATGCAGGGAGGAACAATGCATTCACACAATAGTTCTGAGAAGTGTAATACAGTATAAAAAACTGACACAAAGAAACCAATGGAAATGTATTTGAGGCTGTCTCTACTAAATTCCCACTCCAAAAGCAAATATTTGGAGGGGAAGAGAGTTGTGGTTAGAGTCAAGTTTATAGATTAAAGCAGTAATTCTTAGAGAAAGCACAGTCCTTAGACATTGCCTTTGACAAGCTTCAGTGGTGTGGCAACTTCCTGACTAAAACTTTGCATGGTTTTGTGAAGTATTTTATCAATTGAAAACTCTTTCCATAAACTTCAGTGTCTCAGGAATGAATTTCTATAGTAAATGCATTTATCACACTTAAGAACTGAATTAAAAATTGAATCTTTTTGAGAGCCATATATCAAGACAAGGTATTTTTAATTAAAGAAGCATCAAGTTACAAATGCATAGTTCATCACCCTAAGTCTTACCTAATTTTCTAAAATTTTACAGTAATAACAAAATTGCTGTCCTGTGTTAAAGGCACCAATAAACATTTTAAATTTAATTTTTGAACTGTTTTACCTTTGTATATGAGAGAAAATCATTTTATATACATTATTTTTATGCTAATATTACAGAATAAAATAGTATAAAATGACAATGTAGCATAGGATAGTATATGATTCCTTATAAAGAATGGAGTGCCACAGGCCAAATATTGTTTCTAAAATACTACATTTATCCAATCAAGAAATGGGCAGAAGACATGAACAGATATTTCTGCAAAGAAGACATCCAAATGGCCAACAGACACATGAAAAAGTGTTCAACATCACTCGGAATCAGGGGAATACAAATCAAAAACCTCAATGAGATACCACCTCACACCGGTCAGAATGGCTAAAATTAACAAGTCAGGAAACGACAGATATTGGCGAGGATGCGGAAAAAGGGGAACCCTCCTACACTGTTGGTGGGAATGCAAGCTGGTGCAGCCACTTTGGAAAATAGTATGGAGGTTCCTCAAAAAGTTGAAAATAAAGCTACCCTACCACCCAGCAATTGCACTACTGGGTATTTACCCCAAAGATACAAATGTAGTGATCTGAAGGGGCACATACACCCCGATGTTTATAGCAGCAATGTCCATAATAGCTAAACTATGGAAAGAGCTTGGATGTCCATCAACAGATGAATGGATAAAGAAGAAATGGTATATATATACACAATGGAATATTATGCAGCCATCAAAAAAATGAAATCTTGCCATTTGCCGTGATATGGATGAAACTAGAGGGTATTATGCTAAGCGAACTAAGTCAATCAGAGAAAGACAAGTGTCATATGATCTCACTGATATGAGGAATTTGAGAAACAAGACAGAGGATCATAGGGGAAAGGAGGGGAAAATGAAACAAGACAAAACCGGAGAGGGAGACAAACCATAAGAGACTCTTAATCTCAGGAAACAAACTAGGGTTGCTGGAGTGGAGAGTGGTGGGAGGGAAGGGGTGGCTGGGTGATGGACATTGGGGAGGGTAGGTACTATGGTGAGCGCTGTGAATTATGTAAGACTGATGAATCACAGACCTATACCCCTGAAACAAATACATTATATGTTAGTAAAAAAAAATTAAAATAAGTAAAATAAAATGCTACATTTATTTTTGAAAAAAAAATATAAATCTGATAATAAAGAGCACCCTGATATTGCATTGTGAGTTTAATTGGTTATTGTCAAAGAACAAAAATTCAGTTGAGTAAATTTCAATATCTAATGGGCTTTATTCAGTGATTCATAAATGAGGTAACATCCCACCTAGTAAGTAGAGAGATGCAAAGAGGAATTGTACAAAATAGAAAGTTTTTATAGGAAGAAGGGTAGGGCAAGTATTATTAGCAAAAGAAAGGATTGTTTCAAGCCAGGACATGTTCTTTTGGAGGGATGGAACCAGCAAAATTTTTATCATGCAGATTACCTCACTAGTGCTGATCAGAAAATTTCAGATTATTAAAAGATCACATTCCTGGGATAGATTGAAACTGTAAGTCTCACTGTCGTGGAAGCCCATGACTCTATTTTAGATTTATTGTTTCTTTTTTAACACTATTATATCCATATATTGACTCTGGTCTAATTATTTGATTTTATAAATTATTTTTTCTTGTCTACCTTCAAAGGTTAAGACCAAGTGAATGTGAATGAATATTAAAACTTGGCAAAAATAAATATCAGATCTTTCTAGACTTAATTTTATTTTCTTCCAAGTTATCTAAACATAGGCTTGTTTCCACATATGAAGTAGAGTGATTATTTTTTGCTTATGTAGTAACTTTTTCAGGTTATTTGAGAATAATTACTACACTTGAAAAGCTAATTTATCATTATCATACTCAAAAAAAGCATTTATTAAGCAACTAATTGTGCATCACTGGGCTAGTTACATAAGTATAATTTATGAAATTATATAAATACAGAAAAATAAGAGTTAGGTAAAATATTAAATGTATTAATATCAGGAAGGTTTTTCATCATGGTCTGATCAAAGATATATTAAGTTTATGATAAGGTGGGAAGACTTTGGAAGCATACACAATTTGGATGGGACTCAGATGAGTAGTCATAGGTATTTTTCTTTGATGGATAAAGGAGTAGTAGTACTTATAGAAGTACTGGAGTGAACCTGAAGTTCTTTTCAGGTCTAGTTACAATGGTAATATAATTTTACCAAATGGACAATTATCAGAAATAATTAAATAACAAATGAGTTTAACATTTTAGTAGCTCTTTTGGGTACTTTCCTAACAATAGTGCTTTTATACTCACTATAAAAATAATTTATATATCCTAAAATTTACTTAGTACTTATCTGAATATGGGAGCATATTTCCCATCACTGCTTCATGTAGCTTTAATGTTGATCTTGGTTTAAGTTTCCATGCATTATTAAAATCCCCCTTCAATTTATTTTATATCAAAATTCCATTTCACTCTTATAGAGGGTTTTAATAAAAGTGAGAAATATTACTTTTAGACTTATCTTTGATCAGGATTTTGAAAAGCTTCAAACATCTATTATATAAAATGAAACAAATCAAAGTTCAGGCTCATGATAAACCTTTTGGGTAAAGTTAACTTCAAATATGTGAATAATGTTTTGGCATTTATAATCACCAGATATGCTTACTTTTCTTTTCAGACTAATCTATAACCCCTCACACATGCCATTGCCAACATCATCAACCAATATTTATTGAAGAAATGTAGAGCACTATGCAAAACAATAGCAAGACAGTGATATATAATATCTTCCACAAGGTATTTACAGTTTTATATATGCATTCCCTTTGTAGTTTCAGAGTTTTATAAAAATAAGGGAATGAGTCATGGAGAGAAAGTATAAAAATTGTGGCTGTAGGAGACTGAAAAAGAATTGTCCCTCTACCCTTCTAGGTTCCTGGCTGAGATCCTCCTTACAATAAAAGACAGATTAGCAGGAGAAAAAGCAAATAGAACTTTAATAACATGTATACCTCTTGTATACATGAGAGTACCCAGGAAAACTGAATAACTCTCTAAAATGGCCCAAGTCATCACCTTGAGTCTCATCTCTATATAAAGACAAAAGATGTTGGGTTGGAAGAGCCAGTTATGGGAAGTTACCAGGCAAAGCACAGTAAACTAGGATATGGTTGTTATGTGGATTTAAGTCCAAGCTTTCTTCATTGAAGAGAGTTTATTTGATCTTCTTCCTTTCCCTGATATAGAGAGGGAGACACCCTTACAGATGGAGATTTCCCTTATAAGTGTAAATAATCTCTGACAAAGGGTAACTTGTACACTGTTTTCAGAGCTTTTTCTACGTCTGTTTTTTTTTTAAGATTTATTTATTTTAGAGAGAGAGGGAGAGAGAGTGAGCACAAGTGGAGGGGCAGAGGGAGAGGAAGAGAGAAAAAACATTTTTTTAACAAATAATACATTATATGTTAAAAAAAAAAGAAAAGAAGATAGTAGGAAGGGAAAAATGAAGGGGGGGGAAATGAAGGGGGAGAAATCAGAGGGGAGATGAACCATGAGAGACTATGGACTCTGAGAAACAAACTGAGGGTTCTACAGGTGAGGGGGGTGGGGGGATGGGTTAGCCTGGTGACAGGTATTAAAGAGGGCACATATTGAATGGAGCACTGGGTGTTATACGCAAAAAAAGAATCATGGAACACTACATCAAAAACTAATGATGTAATGTCTTAAACAGACTCTGCTGAGCATGGAGCCTGACTGGGGGCTTGATCTCAAGACCCTGAGATCATGACCTGAGCCAAAACCAAGAGTCAGACACTTAACCAACCGCGCCACCCAGGCACCCCTGTGTCTGCTGTTTCTTAAAAATAATCAGCCTAAAATAATTTTTATGCCAATAAGGCATATATTTTGGAATGAGAAACTCTCCTCCCCTTCACGGCAGACACAATTACTTGCCCATCAAAAAGCAACCTTTTTTTTTTTTTTTTTTTTTACTTACCGCCATGAATGTAATTTTGTTCAGGCAGTAGTATGCCAAGCTCCAAGGGAAGGTGTTTTTGTCTAAACTAGTGCTTTCAGTGAGACTTTGGAAGCACAAAATCTTCATTGAGCACAACTTTCTGCCACCAGCATCATGTTTACTATTCTTGGCCCCTACAATTCAAAATTACCTTTATGTCCCAGGCACAGTAATAATTAAAAAAAAAATGCTGTCAAATTTTTCCAGATACCTCTTAGAGAGTGGTACCACTCCCAATTGAGAAGCAATAGTCTAAATTAATCATGGTAATCCTGTTCTCCTTTGCAGTTTTTTATTTAAGAACCGCCATATGACCTAGTACAATCACCTTGTACTTCTCATGCTTGCTTCTGGGAAATTTTTTGCTTCATGACAACAGATGTAAGCCCTGGGGAAAGAGTTTTGCCTTGTCCCTTCCACCCTCCCAGGTCTGGATATGACTGAGAGAGGATTGGCTCTCTGGAATATTAGCAGCAATCTTCTTACACCGAAACTTTTAAAAAAGACTGACGGTAAAAAGTCTTTACACTGAGAATGGTGGAGCTAAAAGATAAAAATCCCTAGTCTTTACAGACATCATCGAACTGCTGAAACACTAGGAAGATATGTAAAGGCTTTTATTGTTTAAGGCTTAATTAGCCAAGTAATCAGTTACTGCAGAACAATTTAAAAAACCTATCCAACATATTTGTCATATAGAATCTTTTCGTACATATTTCATTTTTAAATTAGTTTACAAATATAGAGACCCCAAGAAAAGTATTTTAGAAAGGCCACAATGAAAAAGGAAATAAATTAAAACTATTTTAATGTGTTATGAAAATCATATTTTTGTGTGCAGAAAGTATGCCTTAAAGGACACCTTGGAAGACACCTCAGCACACATCTAATAATATCATCCCCATCTAATAAATAACCCCTATCATTTGCTTCATTTCTTATTACAACCACTCCTTCAAATGGTACAGCCTCAGCCTGTACACATCCATGAATATAGAACTTAACCTCCAAAGCATCCCGTTGCATTTTTGGACAGCTGTCATCATTAGAAAATGTGCCTCAGTCCATTCCAAATCAGGGTACCTATTGTTTCCCCTACATTGGTTCCATGCTTAAAACCTTATAGAAAAGAAAAATCTAATCTCTCCTTTCTTGCTAACAGGTTTTAATTAGGCAAGGTTAACAAGGAAGGCAATGATAACCTGTGGGATGAAACTGAAATACAACATGTCAGAGAATTCCAGCCTGGCATATGCAGGCCTTGCTAAATGACCTTGTACATCTCCTGCTAAGCATATTTGGTCTTCAACTCACCATCCATTCATTGCCTTTTAGTGCCATTAAACCTGCCATCCTCAAGCTCTAAAAATGAACAACACACTGCATATGTTCATAGCTATTTTAGCAGGGACCAAAAAAGTGGCAGAAGTCTATCCTTCTGTTCATGCCAAAGTGCAATTTGTCAGTTGAAAGATGTTAGTTGATACACTAAGAATGGGCTGGAAAAACTCATTTGGCATGCCAGCATAGCTTTTATACAGTGATTTCAAATTTTAAAAATAGACTGGCCAAATTTCAACTCAGAGGTGACCTGGATCAGGTTATTTAATGTTTATAAAATAATGACTAAACATATCATCAAACAAATCCTAACTCCTGAGCAATATTCATGTATTTTTTTTAACTAAAAGGGATTCGATTGTTTTTGTTATGCTTTTATTTCTTACGGTAGAAAATTATTAGCAATCCCAGAGAGATATATTGTAACTCTTGCCAATTTGGGAAAGAAGAAATTGAGGTCTTATGTTTTATCATGTTCAAATTTTTGGAAAAATGTGCATTGAGGGAAATTATTGATAAAAACAAATCTGTTAAAACAGTTTGTCCCATCCCTGAAATGACTCATAGTTTTCAATGACAAATAGAGGCAACTTACTCTGATGAATTTAAAATTAAAAATAGAGGTAGATCTTTAGCTTCAAGTAATTAAAGTAGCTATTCTGGGATTAGAAAATAATTCAAAATCATTAGAAGATTATTATTTATGATAGAAGTTGGCTTAGTTTTTCCTGAAAAGAATGTTAACCTGTAAGAAGTAGAAGGAAACTCTTTTTTGTTGTTGTTGTTCATGATGTTTGTGAGTTAGAGCTATGGGGTGTGGGAGAATGGAAAGTGGGAGTAAATATTAACCATTAATAATATAGTGTAACTATAGTATTTTATATTGGTTTATAATTACAATTAAAAACAGATCATTACATTTGAAAGAAATATTTAGTCATATACATGACTTCCAGTATTACTACAACTATGTATAGCATAGATCATGGAAACAAGATTGACAAGAAAAAAAACAAAACACATAAACCAATACAAGGGTCTAGAATTCTATGCTAGACTTAATTAAGAAAATGCTCAAGAGAAGTCTATTGGTCAGATGCTGAACAGGTCAATTTAATTGCTCTAAATTTTCTAATACACTACAAGTTTGTACATATAGTGTTTGTCTTACTCAGTATTTTACACATTTATCAGAATGGTTATTTCCCCTAAGAACATTCTGTATTTATTGGATGAAGGAAGAAATGATTGAATGAGCAAATCAATGAATGAATGAGAAAAAATACACATTAGTATTGTGCATTTTAAGTTATCAGTAAGAACTTCTCCCTTTTTGTAATAGCTGAGTAGGGTTCTGCCAGTTGGGCATCCAACTATTGATTTCAGCCCAGGTCATGATTTCAGGGTCATGAGATCAAGCCCTATGTCAGGCTCCAGCCTGGGCATGGAGCCTGCTTAAGATTCTCTCTCTGCCCCTCTCCCTCCCCTATGTATATAAAATAGCTGAGTAGCTTCTATTTGACCAATTGTTCTGCAAATAGCAACTATAAATTCTGGATAAAATATTTTTAAAAAATTTAAAATAACAACAAAAATAAAACACTACCTGAAGGTTCTGGAGATCTAAAATGAGGCAGATATTGGGGGGGAGAAGGGAGGGGACTGACCTGGAGAAAGGAAATGAACTGTGCTGGACAAGTTCCCATTTTTACAGTTTTTGCCTCAGCTGTGTCATGCTGAGCACCAAAATTGGGAGAGAAAACCCTCAGTCCTACTGGCATACAGAACTGGAACAAGCACAACTGGAAAGTGAAGGATAAGAAATAGCAGAAAAGAGAGAGCCACAGAGGGGGAACCCTGAATTCTGTGTATAAACTCCACCCTGAACTGCGTGTGTGTGGGCTAGATTCCAAGAGCCATACTAAGGCTAAAAGAAGTATACTGAGATTTCTTTTTTCTTTTTTAAGATTTTTTATTTATTTATTTGAGAGAGAGAGAGAGAGAAACAGTATGAGAGGGGAGAAGGTCAGAGGGAGAAGCAGGCTCCCCGCTGAGCTGGGAGCCCGATGTGGGACTCGATCCCAGGACTCCAGGATCATGACCTGGGCCGAAGGCAGTCGCTTAACCAACTGAACCACCCAGGTGCCCTATACTGAGATTTCACATGATACCCACCTCAAAGGAAAAATTTTGCAGTTTGAATTCAACCAAGTTATTGACTTAAAAAAAAAAAAGTATGTTCAGAGGACTGTAGCAGAATACACAGCCTTACAATCAATCATAATGTCCAAAATACAATCCAAAATAAGTTTACATGAGAATAGCTGGATGTAGCTTAAACTCAAGAGGAAATATAATTAATGGAGACTTGTCCCAGAATGACCCAGATTTTGAAATTAACACAGAAGTATTTTAAAGTTATTATTATAACTGTGATAAAGGGTGTAAAAACATCCCAATAGAAATTATAGGAGAGAAAAATAAAATATATGAATTTAAAAATTCACTGGATGGGCTTAACAGTAGATTGGAAATGACAGGAGAATTAGTGAACTTATAAACAGATTAATAGATGGTATTCAAATCTGAAGAACAAACAAACAAACAAAAAAGACTGATGCCTAAGAGCCGATGAGTCAATATCAAACATATTTGACTCTTAGGAGGATAGGAGAAAGAAAATGGGATAGCAAATAAGTGAAAAATTAAGGCAAAAATTCCCCATATTTGGTGAAAAACAAATTTATAGATTCAAGATGATCCACAAATCCCAAGCAGGATAAATACAAAGAAAGTCAAATCTTGGTACATTATTAAAAAAAAAAAAAAGGACAATCTTAGAATCATTGGAGAACATAATTTGTACACTGGGCTATAAAACAAGTGTGAACATATTTAAGTAGATTGAAATAATGTAGCAGATATTCTCTGACTAAAATGGGACTAAATTAGAAACCAATAGCAATAAGATACTCGGAAAAAAAGTTACATGAAAATTATACAATACACTTTAAATAATCCAAAAAAAATATCAAGGGAATTATAGAATATTTCGAAGTGAATAATTAAAACTCATCAACCCCAAATTTGTGAAATATAACTAAATCAGCACTTAGGGGAAAATGTGGTTTTAAATGCTTATAATATAAAAGAAAAAATGTCTAAATCAGTAACTTAAAGTTAAAAAGCTAGAAACATCATGGCAACTTCTTTGAAACCAGCAGAAGTCTTTGTTTTCTAGTCAGTCAAGAAGGAGTCTTATATAACTCAATGTGATCACAGGAGTGACATTTCATCATGTTTGCCATATTCTGTTGACTAGAGGCAAGTCACAGGCTCTGCCCACACCTAAAGTTAGGGGGATTACAAGAGGTTGTGAATCACTGGCGTCATTGTAGAGTTCTGCCTTTAAGTTTTCAAATATTGGGCATTGCAATGTTTATGATAGTAAAGGTTAATACTTTTTGGGGTGAAATATACAGTTATATTTGTGTGAGATAATTTTAGGTGATTTTTCAGACCACAGTAGGCCATTTTCAAACACTAAAACTCATTTTGTAAAAATTTCCCATATTGACTAGTTGTCTTATATTAGACTTGTCTTTCACTTTTAGAGATTTTAAGTTGGACAATTTTTAAGTGAGAAAAAAATTTCTAAAATATAAGGGCTTCACAAATTTGTATGAAATCTTTAATCAACTTTATTTACTCAAATGAAAAATTAAAGTATGGGAAATTATTATTTCCAGGAAGTAATATTATTAGAAAATATTAATACATTTTTAAATATCTTTTTTACAGATTTGATGAAAACAGACTTTGAACATTGGTTAGAAGGGATGACGTCACATGTCTTTGTTTCACATTGTGAATCTAACATTCTGATTTTTCACATTGTCTAATCTAAGATTATGACCACATCAATTTTGCCCTGCATTATTAACTCAAACTGCATTTGGTTAATGTAACTTAAGAAAATAAAATTTATTTAAAAGACAATGTATGAAAGTCTAAATGAGATCAGAGGAATCAGCGATATAGGACATAATCTCAGATAGTATAATTTATAGTGTAAGGAGAAATATAATTATGTAAGCAAACAATAACATTTAATTTGCTTGTCAATCTTTACTATCTCCCCTTATACATGCTCTAACTACTTAGCTGGTGTCTACACTAAAATGCACCTATGTATGCCCATGTTAGCCCTATTAGCTCAGTGAAGCACCCTGAGTGACATATCTCTGTAAGAGACATTATTCAGCTCCCTTCCATCAATAAGATGTGCCCTTTTGAGTTGTTTTCCCAATACTGTAATTATGATGGACCATACTGAGTCTTCCATCCAATGGGGTGCAAGGATTGCTTTGTTGTTACATATCTAGTAGGAATCTCATTGTGTGTGTGTGTGTGTGTGTACAGCACAAAAATTTCATAGGTATGCATCATTTTTGGCACAAACTAGACAACCTCCCTCATTAATGTGCACATCTAGAGTTGCTGTAACTATCAGTAAGAAACTGTGTTAAATAAATGGCTTTGTTTTTTCACCTGCTAGGCTCTAACAGCATCCCCAAAGTAATCTTGGTCTAACAGCTTGAGTCTTTTGCAAAAGCAATCAAGTGATCAATTCTTTTTAACACTGAGAGGTAAACTTCAGTGCTATGCAGAATGCCAGGTGCAGGAACAGTTGCTGTGAATAACAGTAGAAATTTAATATGAGTCATACAATTTAGTATGGGTTCCTGCTAACTGATTTTTTTAAGTCATTACACCATGTCTGAAAGAAGTGAGGCAGGGGGCCTAAAGAAAATCAGGCAGTTGATCTAAAAATATGTTTTTATTCATTCAGAAAATAATTCTTAAACATCTAAGATGTGCCAGGCTGTGCTAGGCATTGTTGATAAAGCAATAAATTAGATTGATGTAGTCACTGCTGGCATATAATGCACATTTTGGTAAAGGAGAGGGAGAGAAATATATGCAAAAATAATAATTTAATTAAAATTTAATTATCCTGTGATACAATAGGATATTTCAGTGGGTAATAAGAGCAATTAACTTAGAGATTTAGATGTATCTCATTTTCAAAGAAACTAATAGATCTGAATAACTTATGTTTGAATTTGATAAAGATTGATGTATATAATTTTGTTATTCAGTATTGCCAATCAACATATCTAATATATGCCCACATATATTTGTAAAAGAATTCTTTTAAACCATGTATTTATGACAAAACCATGATACATTATAACTCCAGTCTTTATTATAAATAAACCCATCAATGCAATATTTATAATTAAAATTCAGAAAATGAGAAAATTGAGATTTTCATAATATCTGATTATCATTTCACATTTATTATTTATTTACACATACTTAGGCAAAATAGTAATTTAAGAATATAATTCATATATCATATTTATGGGCTAATAAGATTTCATTTTTATCATTTCTGATTTTTTCATTTAATTTTATAACAGTGATATATTGTATTAATTTCATTTAAAGGAGATGTATCCGGGCATTTTTTAAATATGAGTGTACCTTGTTTCATGCTCTTTTATGAAAAATACAGCAACAAGAACCCTATGGGTTAATTGAATCCACAGTCAAGTATTCACACATTAATTAACTTGAAGGAAAGTCTACTGAAGTATGCAAACTACCAAGTCAAGGTGTCAATTTCATTTTTATTTTAATCAGATCATCCAATCTGTGAAGGTGCTTATGGTCCTAAGTTAGTAGGGGGATGTGTGGAAGTTCCTTAATATCGCTATAATGCTTCTGAAAAAAAGCACAAAACCTATGTTTAAAATGGAGGTAATTTAATTACATATTTATAGGATTCAAGAATTCACTGTGGTTATACTTTGTAGACTTTGTTTTTTGTGTGAGTGTAATTTATTTAGTATAGGAATTAATTTGGAGGTGTTGATCCTAAGGTTAAGAATTCTCCAGACAACAGCAGTCCTTAAACTGGTGCCAGGAATTTTAATAGAAGATTTCAAAAGCCAAAATAGCCCACCTTGCTCCTGTAATATATATATATATATATATATATATATATATATATATATATATATATATAAGAAAAGTCTCAGGTGATACAAAGCAAAAATAAATTATCTCTATAGGTTATCAAGCTTATTCGTTTTTCTAAAATTGTGACAAAGCCTTAAACACCAAATTAAAGTATAGGTTTGTAGGACCATTGGTCTGGGAATCAGGATACCAGGGTTTGCACATCTCACAAATTCCCTGGAATCAGGACAGCAGGGTTGCATTTCATTATAAGTTAATGGGGTAGGTAAATAATTAACTTCAAGTCTCTTTTAGTATGAAATTCTACAATCTACAGTGGGTGTACAAACTTGTCTTTTTTCCTTCTTTTGATTTTTATATATTTCAACTTTTTTAAAGCCCTGAATTACCTATAGAAAATTGGATGGCAGTTTTCAAAAAACCTAAAAATAGAATTGCCATATGATCCAGCAATTTCACTTGTAAATATATACCCAAAAGAATTGAAAGCACGGACTTGAACAGAGACTTGTACACCCGTGTTCATAGCAGCATTATTTACAATAGCCAAAAGATGAAAACAACAGAAATGTCCATCAACCGATGAATGGGAAACACAAAATGTGGTATGTACATACAAAGAATACTCAGCCTTACAAAGGAAGGGAATTCTGACATATGCTGACATGGACAAACCTTGAGAACATTATGTTAACTGAAATAAGCCAGGCACAAAAGGACAAATACTACATGGTTCCACTTATCTGAGGTACCTAGATTAGTCACATTCATAGAGACAGAAAGTAGAATGGTGGTTGCTAGGGACTGAGGGAAGGAAGAGGGAAGTTATTGCCTAATGAATATGTAGTTTCAGGCTGAGAAGATGAAAAGCTTCTGGAGATGAATGGTGGTAATGGTTGCACAGCAATGTGTACTTGATGTCACTGAACTGTACATTTAAAAAATAGTTAAAACAGTAAATTTTGGGGTGCCTGGGGGGGCTCAGTCAGTTAAGCATCTGCCTTAGGCTCAGGTCATGATCCCAGGGTCCTGGGATAGAGCCCCTATGTCAGGTTCCCTGCTCAGTGGGAAGCCTGCTTCTCCCTCTGACCCTCTTCCCTCTCGTGCTCTCTGTCTCTCATTCTCTCTCTCTCTCAAATAAATAAATAAAAATCTTTAAAAAAAAGTTAAAAAAAATAAAACAGTAAACTTTATCTTATGTCCATATTTTACCATAACAAATGAATCTGAATCCTGAATCTATGGAAAAGTTTTGTGAAAAATTATTAGGACAATTATGAAAGGATCTAATATCCAGTAATATTCTTTGGGGGAGATTGTATTTTATTTTATTTTGTTTTATTTTATTTTATTTTATTTTATTTTGTTTTTTTAAAGATTTTATTTATTTGACAGAGACAGAGACAGCGAGAGAGGGAACACAAGCAGGGGGAGTGGGAGAGGGAGAAGCAGGCTTCCTGCCGAGCAGGGAGCCCGATGCAGGGCTCGATCCCAGGACCCTGAGATCACAACCTGAGCTGAAGGCAATCGCTTAACCAGCTGAGCCACCCAGGCACCCCAGGGGGGGATTGTATTTTAATATGGTGGATAATTTTAGTGTTGCCTCAACCAGTTTTGGAAATTTTAGTCTTTTTTCTTTCACAGTTGACATAAGAGTGGTTTTCTCCCTACTCTAAGTATTTCAGGAGGTATCAAAAAGGCAGGTGAATTTGAGATGTGGGAAAGAATGGGATGGAGGACTATTTTTATGTGATAAAAGTTCCTTAGAATTATGCCACAACTAGCAAAATTTTAAAGAAAGAAACTAATCTTCATGATTAGGATTGTATTTTAAGGGAATATACAAAACAGTTACATTTTAAAAACACAATATTTCTATACTACTCTGGTGCTTTGAATTTATATGAATATTAATTTAGTAATTTACACCAGAGACTGTCATTATTTGCCCTTAGCAGAATAAAAAGGCACTGATAAAAAAAGAAGGAAGGAAGGAAGGAAGGAAGGAAGGAAGGAAGGAAGGAAGGAAGGAAGAAAGAAAGAAAGAAAGAAAGAAAGAAAGAAAGAAAGAAAGAAAGAAAGAAAGAAAGAAAGAAAGAAAGAAAAGGAAGGAAGGAAGGAAGGAAGGAAGGAAGGAAGAGAAAGAAAGAAGGAAGGAAGGAAGAGAAAGAAAGAAAGAAAGAAAGAAAGAAAGAAAAAGAAAAGGAAGGAAGGAAGGAAGGAAGGAAGGAAGGAAGAGAAAGAAAGAAGAAGGAAGGAAGGAAGAGAAAGAAAGAAAGAAAGAAAGAAACAAAGAAAGAAACAAAGAAACAAAGAAACAAAGAAACAAAGAAACAAAGAAACAAAGAAACAAAGAAAAAGAAAGAAAGAAAGAAAGAAAGAAAGAAAAAATCCCTTTCAAATAATGTATAATTTCTTTTGAAATTTGTTTGGTGTTTACTTTTGAAAGTATATGGGCCTGATTTTCCTGGAAATCACTCCAAAAGATCAATGAAGTACAAATTGAAGACTTGAATTATGTATGTCCATCTTAAACTATCATGAACTTTTACATTTCAAGAGAATATCTTTTTGCAGGTTGTTGTAGGCTTTAAACAGAAGACAAAATTAACATTTAAGTTTCAAAGCACTCTATTGAATACAAAGAAAAAAGGAAAATTTTGTGCTAACAAGACAAGATATTATCAATATCTTGAAAACTAGATCTACCTTTCTAAAACCTTGATATATCAAATGTATTGATGATACTGAGTTTACTTAGAGATATTTTAAAGACATTCCTTTCTTTGGAATAAAGATACTCTAAAGCAATTGAAGGTTAGCAGTTGATAAGCCTCAGGTTCTATCATGTTCTATTTTATTTCTTCTAAATACTACCCTAACCTTCAATACCAAAACATTTTAAATATTATGATAGAAAAAAATGAAACATTTCAAAAGACTATTTTCCACCCTAGATCTAGGAGTAGCACAGGCTTCCGCTCATGTTCCCGTGGTTTTCGTGTAAAGAATCCATGCCTGAATTTAAATAAAAGATTGTTTTAGGTTTGCTTGGTTTTGTTTCTGGTATGTTTTGGTTTGGTTGGTTTTTTCTAGTTTGTATCTGTTCTGTTTGCATTATCTTAAGGTGAGGGGTTTTATTTTGTTTTTCAACAACTACATTTTGCAAGATAAAAAAGAGTTTCACTCTGTGGGAAGTAAAATTCATTCATTAATGGAATAAAATTCTTATTTGCTACAATCTGGATTTAAAACCTACCATTGCACTATCAGCATTTCTCTTTCACAGCAGTTATGGAAAGATACTGAAAATTCAGCAGACTATCTAAATCAGTCTGAGAAAATTCAGTATGGTCTTGTTTTGGTTTATATCGAAAGGCCACATTGATTTAAGGCCTTTTTAACTCTAGAAACTCCACATTGTGACTTATCAATCCTTCTCCATCTAAATCTAGATATTCTTGCTTTCCTGGTCTTTTAGTATTGTAGGCAGTTTAAAACTTTTGTATATTAATAACAGCAGTATGTTAGGTGGAATACTTATATTAATTAGTTAATTCAGCAAATATTTATTCAGCAGCTACTACGGACCAGTCAGTATTCACAGTGCTGACATCACTGCACTGAATAAATCCAGTAAGCAACACTTTAAAATTTTCCAGTGGTAGACCCCTCTTTTAAAATTAATAATTAGATTGAATCATTTAGATAACTAAGGGAAGTGGCACTGTAGTCATATCTACATGTGTGCAAATGCTACTTGGGAGTTGGTTGATTATTAATAGCACAATCTGAGACTGGAATGAATAGCATGCCACCATCGAATGTACTATTATTTCTCATTACCCTGTGAAAGCAGAGTGAGGATAAGCAGTAACTGCACATGGTGATGAGCAAAGCCAACAAAGTGTATGTTTAGGAAAACTAAACAACAAAAAATCGACCATGATGATGTAATTATGTAGAATATAAAAAGACTTGTATCCTAAGTCAGAACTTGGATCACATGCTACTTGTCACCATTTTTTGAAAACTGTATGGCCTTAAATCCCTTGAGTTCATTGAACTTCAGTTCTGTCCCTGTGAAATGAAAATCAGAGCTGGCATTTATAAACACTTCCCACATGCTAGAAACTATTTTCAGCACTTTAAATGTATTGATTCATTGAATCCTCACAACACCCCAGGAGGAGATATTATTACTGTTCCCTTCTTTTTTTTTTTTTTAAGATTTTGTTTATTTTTTGACAGAGATACAGCAAGAGAGGGAACACAAGCAGGGGGAGAGGGAGAGGGAGAGGGAGAAGCAGGCTTCCCATGGAGCAGGGAGCCCGATGCGGGGCTAGATCCCAGGACCCTGGGACCATGACCTGAGCCGAAGGCAGACGCTTAATGACTGAGCCACCCAGACGCCCCATTACTGTTCCCTTCTCACACATGATGAAATGACGGTACATAAATTAGAAAATTGTCCAAAATCACACAGCTTATGAGTGGGGAATGAGATTTGAGTCCAGGAAGTCTCACTTCAGAGCCCATGCTCTTAACCTGTGAGTGTTTTTATGAGGCTACACGTGAGATAATAAAAATGATAGAGCTTTGCAATCTATGGTGTCAATAAAGCATAGTAATATTATTATTAAAGTGTGAATGATGAACACTTATCTGTGTGAACTCATTTTTAAAGTAAACAGAAAGTAAATTAACTTCCCAAATCAAGTAATACCAGGTCATGTGCTCAGACTTGGCCCACTAAGACACTGTATGGGAACAGCAAGGAGAGTGGGGTCTCAGTATTTATTTTCCGGCTCTCTTCCTTCTGGGTTATTTCTGCCTGGCTATGTCCCTGGATGGTGGGTCACTGCTCCTTTCCAGGCTGGCAGCTTCTCTTTCTCAGAATTCTTTCCTTGGCTTTCAGGTTAGCTGCTGGGCTCTCTTCTATAAGACCCAAAGACAATAACAGTTGTGTTTTGGTTTCAGGGTTGTTGTTTTGTTTTTGACCCCCCTTTTCTTGCTCTGCATTATTCCTATGCTTTCCCTACATCCTGCACATATCTTTGTAAACAATCCCTTTTATAAACCCTTCCTAAATTACCCCCAATTTGAACATGTGATCTGCTTCCTGTTGATAACCTAATTGATATGGTATATTTGCTCTTAGAAGATATTTGGGGCTACTGGTAAGTTAATACAACTATTAACTAAATCATCTATGTTAAAGAATAATAACAATTAAAATATTCCAGTGAAAAGTCTATCACCACCTTAGAAATATAGCCTTTTAAGATAATTAGTACATTTATTTTTTATTTTTTTAAGATTTTATTTATTTTTTGACAGAGAGAGACACAGCGAGAGAGGGAACACAAGCAGGGGAAGCCCGAGAGGGAGAAGCAGGCTTCCCGCCGAGCAGGGAGCCTGATGCAGGGCTCAATCCCAGGACAATGCTGGGATCATGACCTGAGCTGAAGGCAGACGCTTAATGACTGAGCCACCCAGGTGCCCCAAAATAATTAATATATTGAAAATACACAAAACCAAAGCCAAAAAGCAATATATCATGCCCACGCATAACCAGAGCCTGACTGTGACTTTTCTAACTTACTTTCTTGTGTAACATAGCATTACTTTCACACTTCTTAAATAATTCATACATACTTTCACAAGTTCAATGGCACTGACTTCAAAACTCAAAATTTACATATTCTTTGTTTGGAAACATTACCGTATGTTGGTAAACACTGAATCCATCTGGAATGTTTTAAGCCTTTCCCTAATAATATTGTAAAGAATCAAATGCCAGAAACTACTTATTTTTCTGAGACAAATGTCAGTTAATCTCAACCTGAAGACATGTTACTGTCTTTCTGTGGTCTTCATTACATTTTATTTGAAAAAGAAAAGTAGGCTAGTCAACTTTGACAGATTAAAATGAGAAACTATATCATTTCTGCCTCTATTAAAATATTGTGTGTGGATAATTTTGAAATGTATTTACTTCTTTATAAATATATATACATCAGTATGGCAAAAGAAGTCATCAGTACTTCATCTTGTATAAACATACTAAATTTGGAAAATATAAATGCCTACACAAAGATTAGTAGCATTTTTATTTTCATTAACCACATTGCATAACTTATGCTTTCCTTTTTTACCTTGTAAACCATATATACTGGTCGAAGCAAACAAAGTATACTTACTGGATTTATATTTGCTACATTTTTATTCATTTTATTCAACACATGATAAACAATAAAAGTATTTACTCATTGTGATCACTACTATAAGGGAAATAACCTGGTTGCTATGAAACATAGGTTAACCTATTTCAGATGCAGAGGTCAAAGAAATTCTCTTTAAGGAGCTGACATCTAAACTGATGTCTGAAGGATGAGAGTAACCCAGCCATGTGAACTGCATTCCAGAAATAAGAAAAAGCATATGACCCTGAGATGAGAAAAAATGTTCTCTATGTCTTGACAGAGGGCAACTGTAGCTGGTCTCCAGTGAATGGAGCAAAGTTCATGATATAATGATAGAATTTGGGGCTCCTTGGAGCCAGGGCATGCAGGTGAGAAGTTTGAATCATACTTTATGTTCCTTTTGGAAGATACTGAAAGTTTTTGAATAGATCTTTAAAAGATGAGTCTAGCTACAATGTAGGGAAGGGATTGGATGGGGTCAAGTGTGAAAGGAAAGCAGTCAGTTGAGAGACTATTTCATTAGTTCCATCAAAAGATGAAGGTGGCTTGGACTGGTGTGGTGGTAATGGAGATGGAAAAGTGAGTGGAGTCAAGATACATCTTGAAGGTAGAGCTTATAAGACTTGCTGACAATGGTTTGGAAATGTGAGATCAAGCAAAATGGAGGACCCATAGCTGACTCTCAAGTTTCTGGCTTTAGCAACTGAGTAAATGGGGGTTCCAGTTACTGATATGGACAAGACTAGGGGACTATCCATAAATGACCAGTCTGGCATTCGTGGCTAGCATCATCTTCTTGCCTTAAGTCTGATATGATTCTTATCTTGGCTTCTATTCCTTGCTCCTTGGACTTCCTTGTTTTATGTGATCCACAAGTCCTACCGATTGATAGAGTGATACAATTCATGGCTGTTATTTAATTTATCTGCCTTCCTTGTAACATTTATATACTAATAATCAATATGTGTCCTTCCTATATTTTGTATGTTATAAATAATTTCTAGAGTTATAGCTCCTTTTATTTGTCGTATTTGGAATATGTTACTTTTTTTCAGGCTGCTAATATATAACAATTGAACAGATGAAAAAAATAATTTTTTTTCAACCTTCTATTCTCCCAGCAAAGCAGGGACTTTATATAAAATTTGGACCCCATGCTGCCTAACAGAGTAAGAAACAAATAACTTCTTGTTGATTTGGCATTGAAAACAAAACATTGGAGTGATCCTTTCACCCTCCCTACCCCTCACTCCTCTCCACCAACTTCCCCCCCCGCCCCCCGCGGCCAACTGCACTCCCACTTTCAGCCGTTTGGCATTTGGGACTGGTATGGTAGCAAACTTGAACCAAATTGATGTTTAGAGCTTATAATTTGCTATGTGTGATAACTAACTAGTACACAAATAGAAACTTTAGTGCTTTCATTTATGAAGAAGGTGATTTGATTCTACCAAGGGATGCTTTCCATCTCACAACTTTCAGTTTTCCTGAAAATTAGCACAAGAAGAAAATTGATAATTGTTTCTTTATTCATTCATTCTATATCATTCGCTATGACATAAGAATCCTGACTATGTGACAATTCTAGGAATATAAATATGAATAAGAGAAAATTTTTGACCCCAAACAGTTTATAGTATAAAAGGGGAAAAGTATAGTACTGACATATCTGTCTGCTACTTTTTTCTCTGCCATTCTTATGAACAGCAGTTCTATATTATGGACATACCAACAAGTTAGTTGTACTTTGTAATCTGTATACCACATAAGGCCAAAGTATATACAAAAGTGAACCTCAGGGTTCTTGTTAAACAATATTGTTAAATATTAGCTAATATCATAGGATTGCTTTAAATGCTCCAGATCTAAAGGAGAGGAAGAAATACATAGTTCCTATTATATATTAAAGGGTATTTTATTTTATTTTATTTTATTTTATTTTATTTTATTTTATTGACTTTAACATGACAGTTTGCCTAGCTCCATACAGGATGATGAATGAACATTTTCTAGTAATTACTCTATGCTAAGCATTGTGTTTGTGTATTAAAAACATTATCTGATTTACATCTTTGAAGTAATAGTGTAAGACTGCAATTATAATCACCATTTTTTGAAGGAGAAGCTGAAGTTCAGAGACTGTGAATAAGTTGTGCAAGATCATATAGTTCATGAGAGATGGAACTGGGATGTAAGGCAGTCGTCTGATTTATTTCCTCTCTTAGGTACTAGAGAATTCTAATTCCTTCTATTTCTGGGATCATGAGTAAGGGTGAGAGATCAGTTTATCAGCTGTATTTTATGTAGCTAAACAGGGTTAATCCATGCAAGAAGATCCATAATTATTGGAGGAAGCCCTGGGTCCTAAAGTCTTTTCACTATAAATACCAAATTTAGCATAGATTCTTAGTTAATATTTTTTATGTTAAAGGAACAATAAATTCAAACTTTCAATTTTTAAACTCGCTTCTTAAAAGTAATCATGTAGACAAGATGTAGGGAAATGAAAACTTTTATACACTGTGAGGGAGCATATCAACTGGTACAATCACTTTGGAGAGCAAGATGACGGAAGATGTGTATATATTTCCTACTATCGAGCAGTTCTACTTGCAGTTTCAAATTGAAACAAGTTCTCATATGTGTCCAGGGACATGTGGGCAGATTTGTTCAATGTAGCATTGGTTTCAATAACAGTAATTTGAAAAGGACTTGTATTTCTATCAATAAAAGAAGAAGTAAATAACTTTTGGTATAGTCATGCCATGAAATATTATACAGTGAACAAACCAGATGTACGTGCGTTAGTATAGATAAATTTAGAAATTTTAAAAATGAACCATTGAATTAAAGGCATAATACACATAAAATAATTCATTTTAAGTAAAGATTAAGAACACTCCAAAAATATTGTATTACCCTATGTAGTATAGTAGTATACTACATTTCATACTATACTGTATATTATATAATGGATATTGGATTGTTACATCACATATATTATTCATTTTTCATTTATACATATGTCTATAGTAAACACATGAAAACCTAGATGAAAAAGCTGCATACCAACTTCAGGTTGATAGTTACTTTGGGGATAGGATTTGATTAAAGAGGTTACAAAAGAAAGTTGTTTTTGTTTTGTTTTGTTTTTGTAATTACACAAAAACAGATGGAAACCACATTCAAATGTTTCCATTTATTAAAACTAGGTAATGATATATGGATATCCACTATAGATTTATACTTTTCTGTTTGTGTGTATGAAATTTGATAATAACAGAAGGCTTACACTTGAAATGTTCTTATAAGAACATTGCATTTACATTATAAAATTTCCTTTATTTACATTAAAAAGAGATTAATCTCTCCATTTTTTATTAGTAATCCCTGTTTATGAAATATAATTTTGTAGTGAAAAGTATATTTTCAATCCCTCGTTGAAATGTATGTTTTTATATTAAATGGCTATAACAAAGTTAAGGAAAAATATTTTGGCTGACATATAGTTATTTATCCTTTTCGCAGTTTCAAAAAATGTACCCTGTCTATGATTTCACATTCCTGAAATTCAGCCTTATGATGGCAGCTTAGTCTATCACAACAGGCTGTGGAAATAAGCTGGTGACACTTCTTTTTTCCAATGAGTTAAATACTTGAAAAATTTGTAAGTTCCTAGCTACTGTGATGATATCCACTTCTTTGTTAATAAGGAAAGTAAGTCAGTTTTAAAGATCAGGTAAAATTAGAATATTATTTCACAAGTCATTTACTTTTGAAGTCAGAAAATTGATCCAAGAATGGCTTGTTATTTGAATTCATCAGCCATAAAGTCAGTAACTATTCAGCCTTTTAGGAAGTAGTACCAGTAATAAGAAATCCTGCTTTTGAGGTACTATAACATGATTTGAAAGATAGAAATGATGATTTTTAAAAGAAAATGCCATTTGATTCTGAACTTATCTTTTTTTACTTCTTGCTTTATTCACCAAGACTTCATATAATATTGTCAATTTAAAAAGCCATACAACTATCTCATCTATACCCTTAGGGCAACACAAACATTTTCTTCTCTACAAAAAATTCTTTGCCTATTTTTAAAAAATCAGTTGTGTTTGCTGTGTAAAATAATTGAAAAGTAATTTATATGAAGCATTTGCTGCACATATAATTCTTAAAACAAAATAAAAAAATTTAAGCTTTTTATTTTTAAATCCATGGCTTTTATTTTTAACTAGAGGTAAAACTTTGCAAACCTTTTTCAGAGACCAAAATATCTTCTCCAATTTTCTTTTTCTTTACTTAGGGAAATAATAGCTATTTGAATTCCTGCTTCTCTCAACATTTCCTATATTCTAGGCTCATTTTATATTTTAAAGGGCTAAAGTAAAAGTTTTAAGGTAAAGTTCCAAACCTCATATACCTCTCCACTCCTATTTACAAATTAATCCCTGCTTTCAGCTTCCTATGTTCACAGGAACTATCATAATTCTCCCAGTCACCCAGATTGAAAACTTGTACTTTCCTATGTTTTCATCTCTTTTACCTTTAACATTCTCACTCTCTTACCTACCAACCATGAATCAGTTACCAAATTAACCATCCCCTTTTGGTACCTCTTATTACCAGGCTTTCCTAGGCCCTGTGGCCTCAAGCCTGGATTACTGCAACAGTCCTCTAAATGTTCTCCTTGATGCCATTCTCTCCTCATCTTGACAACCCACTCCCCTCATACTTTTTTTCCACACTTCACTACTGGATTTAAATACACAATCTGTTCTCTAATGATATTTACAACTTCTCATTCTGTGGCTTTTGAGAATTTGCATGGTCTTGGGCAACATTTATTAGACCTAATACTGGGACAAATATTTGTTGAGCAGCTACTGTGTGTTACATGTGTTATGTGCAAGCAGTAGGTACACAACAGCAAACAAGGCAAAAATGATTCTTAATGTAGCACCCTCTTTAGTCTTTATTTTTCTTGTTTCTCCACAAAGTAAAGAGTACCTCTCATACTCCAATGAACAAAGTCTGATAATTCATGAAGTTTGGAAAATAGATAGTATCATTTCTGCATACACTGGTCATCCTGTTACATAGGTCTTTATTTTTCTCTTGCATAATAAAAGGGGGGTAATTTGGTGGGGGAGGGACTGTCTTAATCATTAATCTACCTGCCCACTTCTGTTGTTTCTAATTTAAGATTAGTGACTTTCACATCACTGAAAACATATCAGGGAATTTCATCATTATTGGTATATTGAACTATGTAGCTAAATGGTAGTTTTACTACATTCTATTCCCATCAATTCCTGGGTCAGTGTGAGTGGAGGGAAGGACTGAGATGGCAAAAGATGTTGAGTAACATGTATTAGATATACCTTTTCTTCTCTCTAATTTATTTAAGCCATAAAGTAAATTAATCAGTTTTTTCTAACTTTAAGTATAGAGACTTAAGGACATAGTATATGAAAAAAAGGATGATGATATCCTAGGTACTCTTTCTCTGCTATGTTCCTGAGAAAATTTAAGTATCATCTTAATAAAAAAATTGTCTTTAAATATGTGAACCCTTATTACAGATATAAAATTATGCTTGAAAAAGTTAATAATGGAATACTACTCAGGAGCTAAAAGGAAAAAACTACTAATACATGCACCAACATCGATGAATCCCAATTTATCATGCTGAAAGAAAGAATCCATGCAAAAAAAAAGATTGCATACTATATGATTCATTTAAATAAAATTATAGAGAATGCAAACTAATTTCTATACTGAGATAAAGCAGATCAGTAGTTGTCTGGGACAGTGGTAGAAGAGGAATGGATTGCAAATGGTGGAAGGTATCTCTTTTGCTGGTAATAGAAACATCTGGGGCACCTGGGTGGCTCAGTGGTTAAGCATCTGCCTTTGGCTCAGGTTATGATCCCAGGATCCTGGGATCGAGCCCCGCATCAGGCTCCCTGGTCAGCGGGAAGCCTGCTTCTCCCTCTCCCACTCCCCCTGCTTGTGTTCCCTCTCTCACTGTGTCTTTCTTTGTCAAATAAATAAATAAAATCTTTAAAAAAAAAAGAAACATCTGATATCTCAATTATAACGATGGTTTCTCGGGGGTATATATATGTCAAAACTCATGAAATTGTACAATTTAAATATATACGGTCATATATATATATATGGGAAACTTCAATAAAGAGGGGAAAATGTAAATATTGGAGAGAGATACCAAGATAAATATGATCCAGATTTTTTTTTCCCAAAAAGGTACTGATTTCAGTAAAACAAAGGTATAGAATTACTTTAAAAAGTTAAATTGACCTACCTGTGGAAGTATTCAAAATGAAATAAGGCTTCTGATTGAAAGATCATCTGGCTAGTAGAACTGGTTGAGCATGTGTTCCAGTTTCTCTTTAAAATATCTATAAAGTACATATAAAAAGATAAAAAAAGAATATTCACAGGCATGCAATCAATTAGGACTAACAGCATATTGGCAGAATCTGAAAGGATTCTCTAAATCCCTAAGGCAGAAAGAACTGGATTGAAGAAGCTTATCATTGGTTTATTTTTCTGGAAGTAAAAGGTTTTTAGCCTTACCCACCATCTTTGATCTACTCTGACAATCTCTGTCTCTTAATTGTTGCAGTTAGACCCTTGTAATTCATTTTTATTTTAATTTTTTATTGTTATGTTAAACACCATATATTGCATCATTTGTTTTGGTGTAGTGTTCCATGATTCATTGTTTGTTCATAACACCCAGTGCTCCATGCAGAATGTGCCCTCTTTAAGACAAAGAGAATACTGGTGTAGTTGGATTAATATTTACCATATTTGTTACTGTTTTCTACTTGTTCTTGTTCTTTGTTCTTTCTTTTGTCTTCCACTCTTTTTTTTATTAAGCATTTTATGTGATTACATTTCTCTACCTTTTTAGCATATTGATTATACTTCTTTTTTAAATATTTTTTTAATTTATTTAATGTTTTTAATTAAAGGATTGATGCAGGGCTCAGTCTCATAACCCTGATATCATGACCTGAGCTGAAATCAAGAATTGGAGGCTCAATTATCTGAGCCTCCCAGGAGCCCCATATTGAGTATACTTCTTTCTTTACTCTTTTTAGTGGTTGCTCCACAGTTTGAAATATATATTTATAGCTAATCCAAATCTACTTCCAAATAACACTATACCACTTCAAGGGTAGTGTGAGTACCTTATAATAACAAAATAATCTTAATTCTTCTCTTCTATCCCTTATGTCATTATTGTCATTCATTTTACTTATATATTACATTACACACACACACATACACATACCAGCATACATAATTGAATAGATTGTTAGCATTATTTTGGACAAATTATTATCTGTTTGATCAACTAAAAATAAGAAAAATAAAAGTTTTTATTTTACTTTTTTTTATTCCTTCTTCAGTGTTCATTTCTTTATGTGGATCTGAGTTTCTGACCTATAAAGAATTTCTTTCTAAAGAACTTCTTTTAACATTTCCTGCAAGACAAGTCTGATTTACTGGCAACAAATTCCTTCAATTTTAGTTTGCCCGACAAAGTCATTATTTCTCCTCTGCTTTTGAGGGATAATTTTACAGGATATAGATTTCTAGGTTGGTGTGTGGTGGTTTTTTTTTTTTTCTCTTTTTCTAAACACTTTAAATATTTCACTCCACTCTCTTCCTGCTTGCATGGTTTCTGAGGAGAAATCAGATCTAATTCTTAATCTTTGTTCCTCTATAGGTAAGATGATTTTGGGTTGTTTTTGGTTTGTTTTTGTTTTCACTCTGGCTTCTTTCAGGATTTTTTTCTTTATCTCTGATTTTTTATAATTTGAAAATGACATGCTGAGGTATGAGGTTTTTTGGCATTTATCCTGGTCGTGTTCTCTGAGATTTCTGGATCTGTGGTTTGTTGTCTGACATTAATTTGGGGACATTCTTAGTCATTGTTTCAAATATTGCTTTTATTCCTTTTTCTCTTCTCCTTCTGGTATTCCCATCACACCTATGTTACACTTTTTGCTGTTATCCCACAGTCCTTGGATATTCTTCCCCCCCCCCACCAGTTTTTGTTCTATTTGCATTTTGGTTTTCAAAGTTTATATTGACACATCCTCTAGCTCAGAGATACTTTCTTCAGCCATGTCCAGTGTTCTACTAAGCCCATCAAAGGCATTCTTTATTTCCATGACAGTGTTTTTTCTCTCTAGTATTTCTTTTTGGTTCATTCTTAAGATTTTCATCTCTCTACCTACATTGCCCAGCTGTTCTCACATGCTGTTTAATTTATACATTAAAGTTCTTATCATATTAATCATATTTGTCTTAAATTCCTGGTTGATAATTCTAACATCCCTGACATGTCTAATTTTGATGCTTATTCTGTCTTCACAGTTGTTTTTTTTTCTTTTTTATGTCTTTTGACAAGCCTTGTAATTTTCTTAATAGTGGACATGACGTACTAAGTCTAAGAAACTATTGTAAATAAGCTTTTAGTAATGTAGTGGTGAGGTCTGAGGGGAGAGGAAGCACTCCATAGTCCTATGATTAAATCTGAGTCTTTCAGTGAGGCTATACCCCTGGACTGTGAACTTCACAAGTGTTTCTCAGTTTTTTTTTCTCCTCCCTTAAGTGGAACAGGATTCCTACAGTGAGCTGGAGTTGGGTATTTCCCTTCCCCAGGTCAATTAGGTTTTGATATACTCCAGCCAGTTAGGCTATGGTTAACTAGTTTACTTTACCTTTAGGGCAGGTTTTATTATGAAGAAAAGAGTGCTTTGACACATTTCTAAATAGTTCCTTTTCTCCTACTCCTGCCTAAAGTGTGAGGGAATTTTCCTCCAATATTAATTTTAAGAACTGGTCAAGCGGTTGGAGGTAAAACTTACAAATTATGGTGGTTCTCTTATGACTGAGGCCCCATGGAGTTTTTAACTTTCAGACTTGTCCACAGTAATCCACTAGCAGTTTATCGGTTATAGCTCATATTTTCCTTCCCCAGCACTGGTTCCCATAGCAGTTTCCGTCCATGAGTCTCTGTTTTGGGAAGCCATGGTTCCCTGTATTTGCCTATCTGTCTCTCCAGCTTTGAGGCAGAGGTTTGCCCTATGATCTCACCTCTTTTATTTTTTTTTAAAGATTTTATTTATTTATTCATGAGAGAGAGAGAGGGAGAGGCAGAGGGAGAAGCAGGCTCCCAAGGAGCAGGGAGCCCAATGCGGGACTCGATCCCAGGACCCTAGGATCATGACCTGAGCCGAAGGCAGACACTTAAGCATCTGAGCCACCCAGGTGCCCCAGATCTCACTTCTTTTAAAGATCTAAAATGAGTTGTTGATTTTTCAGTCTGTTTAGATTTTTACTTGTTATTGAAATGGAGTGATGACTTCCAAGCTCCTTACATGCAGAACCAAGCCCACTATTTTAATTTTGATTCAGAAATGCAAGACCTGAATCAGAACATTGGAGAATCATTTCTGCACTCCTGGGTGCACTTTTTTGGGAACATCCATTGAGAGATTTGTACTCCATCAGAAAGTCAAGAAGTAAGAAGAAAAATACCATTCAGCATTTTGGGGGAATAGAAAAGTAATTAAAGCAGTGAGACAAGATCATGGGAAGATCGAGAGGAATTTTAGCACACTGATGCCCCTTAGGAAGTATCCAGAAGAACAAAGAAGAAGCTGTAGTTGAAGATAAACCTGAAAGAGTCATCCCAAAATTTAATACCTGATCAATGCAATGAGAAGAACTTCTTCATTTATATTGTCTAGATATGATCTGGAAACATGTTTTGGTCCTATATATATATTTTTTTCTTCAATATAAGGATTTAAAAATATTTGTATCTTAAGGGTTTTGTGATAGAAAAAAACGTTGTTGACATAGTCAGATCTATAATCAGAATAAATTCTATAAGTTCAGAATATAAACTTCTTTATTTTCTGCAATCACTGATTACTTTGAGAAGTTCATATGCACATGTACTTATGTGCATAAAATTGTGCTCACAGTTAAATACACTAGGTATTGAGGGGGAAATATCATGACAGACTTTTATGCCCAGACAAGTTACATTTCTTATGTGAAGGAAATGAAAAGAGTCTGAGATATTCAATGTTTACCCATATACTTTTAAAAGAAAAAAAGTACTTACTGACACATTTCAACTACGAAGTGGATCAAGTATACAAACTTGTGATTTAGTCACAGAATACTTAAAAAGTATAACCTGTCTGAGAATCCATAAAAAGGAAATAATTCCAGTTGATTTATGTAACAAAATATCCACCTTGGTAATATTGTAATAATGAAAAATTTTAAATTTCCTTTTTAAATGTACTACCTGAAATTTCCCATCATTAAAACAACAATCTACTTCATAACTTATTGTAATTTCATAGATGTGTTAGTTTTCTTTTAGCAGAGTTTTACTTTATTCATGATTATACAGGCAAGTTCCTCTTCACATAGATACTTTTTTCTCTTCAGTTTAGTCAGTTGCCCTTTCAAGATTGTGGCATTTTCTTACTGAACTTTATTATTAATTTTAGACTTTTGGTTTTACTATGACTAGGAATTCTATTAATTTTCAACACTTTCCAATCCTCCCATAATATAGATATTTTAATTAGCTAATATTTGCCAAATCAAAATAAACAAAAAAAAATTTCTAATGGAAATATACCCGAAAGCATTTGAGGTAAATAAAATACATAAGATTATTTTTCCCTCAAAATACAACTATTTAATATAAAGTTTTCTGAAAAGATTTGTTAGCATAATAAAAATAATAGCCTATTTATTTACTGTTGATGCCTATTATATCCCAAGTACTGATCTAGTTACTTTGTGCAGATTATCTTCTTAAATTTCCTACACCAACCCTATTAGATAAATGCTATTAATATTAGTTTATAGATGAGAAAATGAGGTGCCGAGAAAATAAGTGAATTGCCAAGAGTTAAGCTGCTGAGCCAGAATTCAAAGTTAAGGAAATCTAACTCCAGATTTGACTTTTAAGAATTCTACATTATTCACCCCTATTAAGTAGGCCACAGCACACTTATGGAATAGCCAAATTAAAGAGATAGACATTCTACATTCACTCAATTCCTATGTCTTCTTCATGAGAACAATCATGTGAGTACTCAAAAATAATTTCTGTTTTTCAGCAAATGAGAAGGCTATCAGGTTTAGAGGTTTTGCTGATGTATATATTATATGCAAATGCAACATTTTGCTAAGACTTGGAAATGTTACAAGTATTCTGAAACATCAAATAATCATGCCTAATTAAATTTAAAACTTTAGTAGGTTATGAACTATGGTTATTTTTTGGTTGACAAATTTAAGATCCTTTCACCATGTGGAGCCCAAGAGACTGTTTAACATTAGCTTAAACATTGGAAGCATTTGTAGAGAAATTCTGTCACTCATTGTTTTATTGTTATTTTTCTAGTAGACTCTCAGATTTATATTAAAACAAGAATAATATTTATGTACAAATACAAGAAAGCAGAATTTGATTTTACATAATATAAAGGTCTATAATGTTAATAACTATTTAGAAATGTTTGTTTTAGATAACCATTGTATGGAAAATAAGCATGTTTTAAATGGGAATCTGATAAGCATCTTAGCAAAATATTTAAATTACAGTAACTGATTTTGACATCCTCAGTAAATGCCAAGAAACATAGCTTTTACAGCAAGTTCATGGAAATGTTCAGATAAAATATTCATGAATTCTCTACTAAAAGTAAAGCCTCTTATGGGTTTTGTTTGACAGAAGATGACCTTTGCTTCAATAAGTTCCAATCTTTGCTGTAACTTAGTGTTTAGATGCCCTGCTTAGATGAATAAAACATAGCATTTTGTTCTTTGTGTTTTCTAACATATGTGATAATTAATAGAAAGGGAGACTTTGAAGTTTTAAAATGAAGTAAATGGGTTAAAAAAAAGGCATTAAGAAATCTTTGAAGATCAATTTCCCAGCAGGAAATTTGTCAAAGCAATTAGGACCCACCCTGACTTGGGCAAACACAGTAGTGCTCAATTGATGTGCTCTTTCAAATAACTAAAGCATTTTTTAACTTTAGTGATCTGTGCTAGTCATACAGTCAACCACCTGATGGTTCATACAAAGATGGAGCAACAACTGAGGTGTGTACAAAAAAAACTTTATGAGGATGAAATCAGTCAAATATACTATAGTTTTTGTTATCATGAAAATAAAACAAACAGGGAAACATGAATTGGATCATTTTCAACCAGAAGTCCTATAGATTCAATCTAGTTTCAATTTTAGTATCTGTGCTTCTAGCTTTAGTTTTTGTATTCCTTGAAGAGATAGTATTGTTTTCTACTGATATATGTATGCAGAAAGTAATAGCAGTTAAGGTAAACAAGAAGTCACCTACTCATGTCCTGAAGATTTAAAAGTTTGCTAAACAACCATCTGTTCAACCACACCCTTTTAGGAAATAAGGTATGATCTGATTCAAAGGGAAGCACCACATTAATTTTTGTGGTCATAGGACACCATTGATGCATTTATTATTTTTTTAAGATCTATTTATTTGTTTTAGAGAGAAAGGGAGAGCAAGCATGTGAGCAGGGTGGAGGGCCTGAGGGAGAGGGAGAGAAGCAGAGTCCCCAGGGAGCTGGACAGGGAACCTGAGATCATAGCCTGAGGGAAACTAAGAGTCAGTCACTTAACTGAATGAGCCACCCAGGCGTCCCACCAGTGTTTCATTTATTCAGTAATTTACTTAATGGTCAGACCCAGAGGTAGGAGTTTATTCTGTGGTATTGATTAATTAGGACCTCAATATGTAGATGGAGGGAATAAAGTGTGGATTCATCAATATTTTTATGATGATCTCTCTGTATAAATGATGTGAAAATTTGATTTTAATAGAGACATTGACATGAAATGTCTCTGGACAAGAGGTAATTGGCCTCTGTTGTGGGAATTATTTATTTATCTTACACCAAAAAACTGACATGTACTGGACACATCCAGAAACACTGGAAGAAGGATATTACCCATATTTGGTTAATATGTACTTGTAGAATTAAAACAAGTAAAATGCCAAATTCATATTATTGAAATTGTTCACTGAAAACACATGCCCTAAAAATAAGATTCCAGCATACTGTCATGATTTCTAACCTGGTGTTTTCAATTCATCAAGTACCAATGGAGGACATGAAATTTATGTATGTTCATTGATATACAATCAATATGATCCTGGAAAATCCCAAGAAGGTATATTAGTTTGAATAAATGTTTCAATTTCCTAGACTTACCTTCTAGATCACCTGTTCCCAAACATATTTCTATACAAAATTAGTCCTTGACATGCTTTTCAAAAAAGCTTTCCCTTGATTAGTTGAATTAAGGAAAGGTGCATACAACATGACCTTCACTACTTACAAAGCAGAATAACACATTAAAAGTCTGATAATATCTTTTTTTTAAAGATTTTATTTATTTATTTGACAGAGAGAGAGATAGCGAGAGCAGGAACACAAGCAGGGGGAGTGGGAGAGGGAGAAGCAGGCTTCCCGCCGAGCAGGGAGCCCGATGCGGGACTCGATCCCAGGACCCTGGGATCATGACCTGGGCTGAAGGCAGATGCTTAACGACTGAGCCACCCAGGTGCCCAGTCTGATAATAGCTTTAATAAGGAAACTTTTTTGTCTTTTTAAAAAAATCCAATGTTCTGAAAAAGGTACTTAATTACAAAATCTTTTATTAAAATCTTAAACATGAAATTTTCAGAAAAAGTAGTCCCAAGGTAGCATTTACCAAAGACATTCAAATTTAGTTAAGTATCCTTTGGAAGATGTTTGCCAAAACTCTTTCATACATGAAGAAACAAGTTGTTTCCCTCAGGGCTTTTTAGCATGTGGGATACGTAAGGTTTTCCTAGATTTGTGATATTGACTAGTACAAAATATTTTGCAGGATTTATTAAGAAATTGCTCTCTTCTTTTGTCTACAACAATAATAATAGACAATTTTAAGTTCTTGCAATGTGTCAGGAATTATTTTAAGTGTTTCAAATGAAATAACATGTAATCCTCACAACAACCCTCAGGAATGGATATTATTTCCAATTTTTAGAAGAAAAAAATGAAGAAACAGAGAGGTTAAATAAACTGATCAGTCACATGACAAGTGAGTAGCAGAACTGAGATCCAAAGCCAAGCAGCCTGGCTCCTAAGTGCATGTGTTTAATCACAGCACTGTGTTAGCACTCACAATCAGAGCCTGTCCTAAAACTCTCCTGATTCTACCTCTATCCTTATTCGTTTGTAGCTGTAGCTTTCTCAGTGAAGAGGATATCTCAGTGAAGAAGAAACCCAGTTTTGCTTCAGAAACTTAAGACACTTTACAATCTTTCCAACACATGCCAGCAAGAGGGCAATAATCAATACAAATCCTTGAGCCAAAGTCAACAGAATACATTTTTCAAAGGTTAGGCTAACTTTGTTTCCAAAAGTAGTATTGTAGCATTCTGATATTTTATGAACATGGTGCCAGTAAAAAATTTTCATTTTAGATAACATGAAATGAGAGAAATATCATATTATCTCCCGTTTTTGGATATTTACAATAACTTTATTTAATCTAGCATATTCCAAATTTATTTGATGATAAATAAAATACCTTCTTCATGGCACATCTGTTAACATCTTGAAGAACAATGTTACACCCCCCCCTAAATTTGGTAAACTGAGTTATAACCAATAATATGCTAGTGTTTAAAAACTGGCTCTCCCGGGCAAGAAGAAAAGGAAAGAAGGAAGGAAGGAAGGAAGGAAGGAAGGAAGGAAGGAAGGAAGGAAGGAAGGAAGGAAGGAAGGAAGGAAGGAAGGAAGGAATTGATTTACAGTGTTTGAATGTTGAATAGTGAAAAGATAGGCACAATAGGTTCTGGCAAGCAGATGAGAACTGGTTCCAGCATACCATATATTTCTCAGTCTTCTCAAAATCTAACATTACCTCTTACATCATCATAAAAATTGGCATCTCCTGATGTGGAGGCAGTTACACATAAGAAGCCAAGAGGGATTTTTAAAGATTATAATTAAGGGTCTTAGTTGAATGATTTTGTGTGGACTCTTGACACAGGCACGTGAAAAGTTACATTTGGACAAAGTCTCTACCAATATGCTTGTGAAGCCATAGGCTTTCTTCCAAAATTCCAACATAGATGCATATCAAGATTGTGTATATCTTAATAATTCTAGATACACCTATTTAAATATACTCCCATCACAAAAAGGTGTTATAAAAAAGTCTATAATAAGAGACATAGTATGTACCTAAGCAGGAAAACTCTAAAGGGACTAACCATAAAAAAAAAAAAAGAGGTAAGAAATTTAGGCCCAGGTTTATTTCGATGATCCACTGTCTAAAGATCTTTGCTCTCTGAACTGTGTGCCCTGTGGAGTTCCCTCTAATTCCTTACAAATTTCCCTTTATCTAAACTTCCTTGGGCGTCTGGGTGGCTCAGTTGGTTAAGTGACTGCCTTCAACTCAGGTCATGATCCTGGAGTCCCAGGATTGAGTCCTGCATTGGGCTCCCTGCTCAGAAGGGAGTCTGCTTCTCCCTCTGACCCTCCCCCCTCTCATGTGCTCTTTCTCTCTCATTCTCTCTCTCAAATAAATAAATAAAATCTTTAAAAAATAAACCTTCCTTTATACATTACCATAAGATGGTACGTTGATATGTATAAGCATTTCAGTCAGTCTCATGAAAATTTTAAGCCAAAACTACCATCCACAATTATACTACTATTTTTGAGGCCATGCCCATTGCTTTGAAACCTTCAGGAAGGAAAATATTTTTCTCCACCTCTTTTGCTTATTGTTTGGGGCCTGCACATCAAACTGACAAAAGGCAGATTACCAAGAGAAAAGACAGATTTTAGTCATGCACATACAGAGGAGTTCACAGAAACATATCTCAAGGAGGTTAGAATTTGAGGCTTATCACACATCCTGAAGGGAAGGGGAGGGAAATAAGGGTACTTATGGGAAAACAAATAATTTTTAGAAAAGATAAATGGGCTCTTAGAATACATGAGAGATGGTATAGTTTTGTAACAATGCCTTTAGGTGATTTCTTATTTTGGTGCTAACTTCTTTTCTCTGGTGATTCTGGTAGTCTTCTAAATGTGACACCTGAAACCATAAAACTCCTAGAAGAAACATAGGCAATAATTTTTTTGACATCAGCCATAGCAACATTTTCTAGATGTCTCCATAGGCAAAGGAAACAAAACCATAATTAAACTATTGGGACTACACCAAAATAAAAGCTTTTGTACAGCAAAGGAAACTATCAACAAAATAAAAAGGCAACCTATGGAATGGGAGAAGATGTTTACAAATGATATATCCTATAAGGAACTAATTTCCAAACATATAAAGAACTTATACAACTCAACACCAAAAAAAAAGCAAAAACCAAAAAACAGTCCTGTTAAAAAATGGACAAAAGACCTTAATAGACATTTTTCCAGAGAAGACATACAGATGGGCAACAGACAGATGAAAAGATGCTCAGTTATCACTAATCATCAGAGAAATGCAAATCAAAACCACAATGAGATATCACCTCACACCTGTCAGAATGGCTAAAATAAAAAACATAAGAAATAACAAGTGTTGGTGAGGATGTGGAGAAAAAGGAGCCCTTGTGCACAGTTGGTAGACTGCCTGAAAACGCAGATATTCTGTTTTTTTCCTGTGTGTACATACTTGTGATAAAGTTTAATTTCTAAATTAGGCACAGTAAAAGATTAACAGTAATAATAAAATAAAAGAGTTATAACAATATACTGTAATGAAAGGTATGTGAATGTGTGCTCTCTCTCAAAATATTGTACTATATTTACCCTTCTTGTGATGATATGAGATGATAAAATGGCTATGTGATAAGGAGAATGACGTAGGCTTGTGACACACAGCCTTAGGCTACTACTGACCTTCTAACAACACGTCAGGAGGACCGTCTGTTTCTGGACCATGGCTGACCACAGGTGACTGAAGCCACAGAAAGTGAAACCATGGATGAGGGAGGACTAGCGTATGAAGTGTTGAGAGTAGTACAACAACCTAACATGTGGGGAGATAGTGACTGAAGTAAGGAAAGTGATCCGAGCAAATTATTCTCAGGTTTTTCTGAAACACAGCTTCAGGCAAGGAAACATCATTGTGGGTGTCTGGGGAAAACTGTCCAGCAGGCAGGGGTCATTTCTTAGTGGATTTATGATATGGGCCAATTTTTACCTGAGAGGCTACTTCTCTTTGAGCAAAGATTTAGTTTCCCCACAAAGCAGGCAAAATTATGCAACTAAAGGCTATAAATAGGAAGAGAAATACACACAAATTAAAAAAAAACCTGCCCATCAATTGAAATTGATCTCTAAGTCAAAGCAGAAGACCATGATGAGAATTAAGGTGACATAATTCTAAAATTATTAAGGACAATAGTACACACATTCAGGGTGACCCTCAAAATACTTTAAAATATTGTGGCATAGGCATCAACCAGATAGAAGACTGTTGGCTGTAAACCATTGATATGGCCACCATAATGTGTGCCTGCTGAATGTCAACATTTCAACATCAGGTTTTCCTCTTTTGTTATCTATCATTTTGCCCACACTTACCTAATATAATTTTAATATTCAGAAATTACATGTTGCTGAATTTCAATACTTAGTTTTTGAAATTAATATTGCATTTTATGTATGTTTCATATATATACTGTACCATTAATTGTAAGTTAATGCTAACAAAAATACTAGTTGGTTACATAAACTCACCTTGCAAATGTATAAACCAAAAGAAATTGATTTTTATTGACATACTTCTTTCCCTATAAATAGAATTTAGAAAAAAACAAGATTATTTAACTTATCACATTACATTTCAAATGAAGTATAAAAATGTGGCAAAGATTTGCATTATTCCTTATTAATAATAATCAACTATTTTGTTTACAAAATCTTTGAAATACTATTAACTTCTGTTGGCTTGTTAAGGAAGTAATCACAAAAACCAAGGAGAAAAAGTATAATATGCATTGAATGCCTTTGAAGGTACTGTGAGAAAGAACATGATGTAGAAATTATGAGCTAGCAGCCAGTACGAGAAAACACAGGCTTTTCCTACTCATGCAGTCAGTGATTTGTAAACAACAATTACTAACTAGAGAAAATGAGAGGAAAACACAAAGCTCAGCCAGGTGTTATTTTACATCAGTGATTTACCCTGCTATTTGATCAATGATGAGAACAAAATCACCCATATCCTCAGGAAGCCATGAATGTTTCAAAGCAGCTGTGGGAGCATCTGGCTACTTGTCCTAACAAAGACTACCTCCATCAAGGAAGAATCAAGATTTATTCCTCTTGGCTTCAACCAGAAACAATGCCAATGAATCTGCTGTTGCATCACATTATTTCTTTAATGAGAGAACAAAAGCAGTTTTAACGTTCCATTTCTGGTGACTTGGCAGGAATACACTTGCATCCTCCTGAATCAGTTGTGACAGGATCATTCAACATTCCCTCAAGTGACCAGCAGTATGAGTACTTTCTCCCTTTGCATAGCTTCTGGAAATATACACACACACACACAAACACACACACCCCAAACGTGTGAATATAGCGCTCACTTTCAAAAAGTAAGACAGAAAAGAAATCCCAAACACAGCTTTTTAAATATTTTACATCTAGATTTTATAGAAAACATAGAATTTTAGGGTTTTAGCCTACAAAATCTATGGAATCTAGCAGGATTTTACTGACCAAGATGTGTTAAACTGTGGCTAGGGAAAGTGAAAGCACAGTTTGGGGTGGAGCAGGTACACGGATGAGGAAGATGCCTTTAGAATTAGTGAAAAAGCAGTTGATCTTGGGAGCACTCTCAATCAATAATCAAATAATTCAGAATATTTTGGTTTTGCTTTCATTGCTCAATCTAAATACTTTTTTTTCAAATAAGACAGTTAAATAATGGAAAATATTGAAAATTCAAAAAACTAATCCAAGATGCATTTTTACAATTGGATATTATACAATTAAATTATAGCATATCCGTTTTGATCCACACCATATGTTCAGACTCCTAGCACTTTGCATCTTTACTTATTTTCTGGTATTATTATATGGTATTATTATATGTTATATATTTTTTACATTAATGTACTCTCATAAAATAATTGTCATATGCATGGAGTATATGAATCAATTGGACAGTGCTCCTTTGGGACCATCAGGGATTTATCGAACAAAAACACAGAAGGCAGGACAATTGTCTGATAAGCCTTGAAACAAGATTTAAACAAGTTATGAATGAAAGATATTCACATAAAAGTATCTGATGTGTTTGTATGGCATTGTACTAGGTCCTATGGGAGGTTCAGATCCTGAAATCCTGAAATCACTGAGGTATAGTCCACAAGTACCAGACTTAGTCTGGAGTCTGCTCCTTACATTTTACGTAACTGTGAGTTGCTTCCTGTTTGAGCCTATGTCCTCACTTTTAAAATTTATTTATTTGAGAGAGAGAGAGGGAGAGAGACCACAAGCAGGGCGAGGGGCAGAGGGAGAGGGAGAAGCAGACTCCCCACTGAGCTGGGAGCCCGACGTGGGGCTCGATCCCAGGACCCCTGGATCATGACCTGAGCTGAAGGCAGACGCTTAACCGACTGAGCCACCCAGGCGCCCCTGTCCTCACTTTTTTATTTATTTATTTTTATTTTTTTATTTTTTTGTCCTCACTTTTAAAATAAGAATAATTGCACCTACAAAGTTACAATGTGTATTAGGAGATGTATGTGAAAAAGTATGAGAAATTGAAAAGTGAAGTATAATATATTATATATTCTATAAAGAGCAATATCAAGAACTTATGATAAAGGCAGTCAATGAGGAATAGATAGTAAATCTTTTAGGAGTTCAGACATTAAAATCAATTCCACCTGAAGTGATTAAAGAAGTCTTAAGCTAGTCCATGGTTCTACCTTAAGGGAAAAAGGTAAGTGCTGCAATTTTATCTTATATTATGAAAAATTCCTTAAATGTGAATCTTTCTTCTCAAATTCCCAAGGTTATCCATGAGTTGTTTCACAGCCCCAAAATGGGACTGAAATTTCTTGTCTGTTTATGTACCTTATGTGTCCAACAGCACAGAAAATGATTTTTTTCTCTTCTTGAGACATCCAACAAGCAAATCTATAACATTTTTAAAACTAATTTTCATAAAACTTCTTGGTTTAAAATACTTTGGAAGCCAATGTTCTTTCATCTAGCTTCCTCTGCAATTTTGTATCATCATATAAATTCAAGGATGACAAAAATACAGGGAAAGACTAAAATTTGATGACTCCTCCATAAGCTACATGTATTACTTTATGGTCATAGCTTATAAATCTATTCATATTTGGGTTTAACTTTTTGAAATTTATTAACATTTGAATTATATGTCTTTTAAAGATTTTATTTTTTGAGAGAGAATGAGAGAGAGCACGAGTAGGGGAGAGGCAGAAGGAGAGAGAGAGAGGCAGACTCCTTACTGAGCAGGGAGCCCAAAGCAGCTCGATCCCCGGATCCTGGATCCTAGGATCATGACCTGAGCCAAAGGCAGCCACTTAACTCACTGAGCCATGCAGTCGCCCCAACTTTTGAATTATATTTTTGAAAACAATTTCAGAATATCACATTAGTTATCACTAAGATTAATTAGGCTTTTTGAAATAAAATTATATTCCTTTTCAAGTAGTTTCAAAAGTTATGGATAATATAATTTGTTAATGTAATTTAGAAATCAGTAACTATTGGTCAATTGTTAGATTTGTTTCTGTTTTTCTCTTATTATATCTAGTTTTCCTAAGCTAGCATGAGAAGCCACTATTGATAGCTAGATGTGATTCCATTTAAAAATGTATATATGCATATGTATATATATTATGCATATATATGCATATATATTCATTATATTTTTAATAGCCCAAGGTTCAGTTATACTCAGAGCAAAGGGAAAAAAAAAAGCTTTTGATCTAGAAGAAACTCAGCCATAGGTTTGGAATCTGTACTCAAACTATGCATGCACTGACAACAGTATTCAGCTAATATAATTGATTTGCCACTGCATTTATCTACTGTTTGTCTAATGTTAACAGTTTTAAACAGAACAGTTTAACTAGTATTTAGAAGAGTCCTTCCAGCGTTAGTGTCAGGCACAATCTTCTGCTTCTCTTCATACTGGTGGTTCTCTTTGCCTACCGGGGCTTCCTTTTCTTCAATACAGTTGTTTTTGATATCGAAGGTCTTGCAGATCGCATTTGTTTTCCTCTTGATCATATTGGCAACAGTCACATGTCACATCAAGAAAACCTTTGATGTCTAAGTATTTTGCAGCCAGAATAAGTTCAAAAAGCCCCTTTAGTTAACTTCCAAAAATCTTAGTCCCAAACAGGGGTATCAACTATTTGCTTTTCTTTGTTCTCATCATCAGGCTCAGAATGAAGGTCATCTTTGTGGTAGGTGCACCACCTAATGACCTTTTTTTTTTTTAAATATTGCTGAACTAATGTTTGGTAGGGAAACTAGGTCATCATTTACTTCATTGTCCATTCCCAAATCTTCCAACACGGTCTTGATAGTTAAACAGTTTGGTTATACAGTAGTTACACAATTTAGTTATACAAGTTGGAGATATCTGCTATTTAGAATTATTTTTTGAATCATAGGATTTATGCTGATTTATAGCTTGTTTTTGTCACTTTAAACAGCTTTCTCTTCTGCAGACAAGTCACGTCCTGCCTCCTTCTTATGACACTTGTGATTACATGGGGCGCACCTGGATAATTCAGGATCATATTTCCATCTCAAAGTCCTTAGCTTAATCAGAACTGCAAAGTTTCTTTTACCAGAGAGGAACATTCACAGGTTCTGGGGATTCGATGTGAACATTTTCTGTGAGCCATTATTCATCCTTTGACAGCTGTCATATGACTTAGCATTCCGCAATGTTATTCCAGGTATAGGAAAAAGACAAATTAGAAAGAAAATAAAGCATCAATTCTGCCTTAAGTATGACATGCATATTTCAAGCTCATAACCACATTCCAACCACGTGGGGAAAGACGATAACAATATATATTACCATTAAGCTCTGATTGCAGGGGAAACATCAAAAGAAAAGCACATGAGGCAATTACTGTTAGGCTATATTATGTTGTATAAAGCACAATATATTTAATAAACATTTCCAAAACAAGATATACATCAAAAATAGTTTGAAGTATGCTCTCAGGTTTCAAAAATGTCAATTAATATGATAAATATCACATTTACAGAACTTCACAAGTAAAATTACGGTATTGATTATAGCATATCCCTTTCTTGATCACCTGCAGAATGAAGCACTCTTCCTGTTCTTGCTTTGCAACTATACCCATTTGTTCATTAGCAAAGAAAAAGGGAAAATCATAGTCTTAAACGTCTGTTCTGATTTGCACTTTCTGGTGTATATTATTTATTTATTATGTTACTTACATTCCATTATGTCACTGATTATATTTCCCCTAACACGCACACGCACACGCACACACACACACATCTCTCTAAAAAGAAGCACAGGGAAGAAAAGAAAGGAAAAGAATAAAAAGAGAGAGACAGTGAAAATCACTAAAAAAGGAAATGAAGAAAGAAGAGAGGAAGGAAGGAAAGGGGAAGGAAAAGGGATAGGAAGAAGAGAGAAAAGAAAGGAGAGAAGAAAGAGTATGATAGATGAGCAAAAGTGAAGATTTACTTCTATTAATGCTAAAGGTAAGAACGGGGGGCGAAGTTGAAGTTACCGGAAGAAAACAATGATTCCATGTAAGAATTTTCTAACAATTAGAGATTTTCAAAAAGAAACAGGTAGTCTTATGAAGTGGTGTACTTTTTACAGCAACAGTTGAAGCAAGAAGTGGATAATCAGCAAACAAGTATATGCTGAGGGATTTTCTGCGTTGTTGAAAAAAATGTATGAAATGACTTACAAGGGAGACAAACCATAAGAGACTCTTAATCTCAGGAAATAAACTGAAGGTTGCTGGAGTGAAGGGGGGAGGATGGATGGGGTGGCTGGGTGATGGACACTGGGGAGGGTATGTGCTATGGTGAGCACTGTGAATTGTGTAAGACTGATGAATCACAGACCTGTACCCCTAAAACAAATAATACATTATATGTTAATAAAAAAATCAAAAAAAGAAAAATCTATTATACTTTTATTTTATAGTAACAATAAATAATCCAAAAACAAAATTAAAATATAAAAAAAATGACTTACAAGGTCTATCCTAGTGCTAAGATTCTACTATTTAACATTCACTGTTAAGATTTTCATTGTCACAAACACATGTGCGTAGGAGTGTGCTCTTGTTCTCCCTCTCTCTCTCTTTTTCACCTAACCACACACACAATTAAATCGTAATTAGGTGCAAAATAACTAACTAGAATAATTTACTATTCTTTCAGGTATTTCCGTATAAGCATTAAAAAATAACACCCATCCTAATGTGGATAAAATCTCCTTTGTTCACTAACTCCACCATGTACTTTTCTTATTTTGCCATGTAATTCTTGGTAAACTATTTGAGATTCAGAAAGTGTAGTAATCAAAAAGGTTTGTATTAAAACCATTTTCAAAAATGTGGTAATCTATTCAATAATCATTTATTTTGAAGGTCAAAGCTAAGATTTTGAAGGCTTAAGAAAGGATGTATATCAGAAATACAATTCTACTGAAAACTATACTGAATATACAATTCTGTACTCAGGAAACATTGCTTGAGCCTTCAAATCTTTCAGTTAGTCTCTGATCTGACAGACTCCAGAAGATATTATTTCCCTATTTATTTCTTTCTCTGACTTTTTAGAATCAGAAGTAAAAATCAATAGTTGCCCTCTATGTTCTAAAATTAGTTTTTCTCATGTGGAGGAATAAATGTGTTTTCCCTTTTAAGTTTGTTGGTACTACAGTGTTGTCACAATAGGCCAAATTCAGATGTAACATAAACTTGGGTTATTAATAAAACAAATTTTTTAAGTATATTCGAAACAAATTCTTGAGGTTTCATGTATTGAAGCTATATTTTAAAATAAAATTCCATACGGTGCTAGCCTTCTCAGAAAATAGAAAATGCAGCATTTGGGGTATATATTGACCTATAAATTGCCACATCCTCTCCTTTAACTCATTAACTGCTTAAAATGTGTGCCTGGCGTATATTGTGCAGCTCATTTCAAAAGCAATATATTAATAAACAGTATGGCTCAGGAAATTCAAATTATGTAAAGCACTTTTCTCTGTAAAATAATTTAACAAAATCAAAAATGTGGGCATAAAGTGTGAAAATTCTAACAGGATAATATTGGAAACTTCAACATTAGAGGAATGATCTGATAAAGCATATACATGATTGAATATTTTATCCATCAAAGTAATAATTATGGAGACAATATCAAAATATGGAATAGGATTTCAAATATATGGTTAAAAAACAGAATTATCTAAAATTATGTATATTTTACAACTATGTAAAATATGGATATTTACATATGAAAGGGATGTGCAAAAGTGAAAAGATTTTAGAGTTTATATAGTTCTTTGACCCCGAAGTCCAAGTGAAGAATCTATAACTAGATTAGTTAGAGAATGGTGTAGTTAGTAGTACTTCTCAGGGTAGTTAGCGAATGGATTTTCCTTATTTCTGTTTTATGGAGGAAGACTCATAAAATCTGTACCTTTACTTTTAATTAACCAGTAGAGAATTAGAAATAGAAAAGATAGTACCTATATGTTAATCAATAGTCATTCTAATATGCTGCCATAATTGAATTTATTATCAGTTTTGCACGGATTATACTATTAGATCTTGAGTGCTAAATAATTATGTGGCAAAATGTAGTATACTGGTAATATTATTGTTTTATGACATTGAACATTAAACTGAAAATTAACCATAAGATTGTATAAATGAAAAGGACGTTTTCAAAAATTGCAATGAATTGATATATTTGAGGCAACTTCTAATTTGTATGATTGACCTTAAAAGTTACAATTTTTTCATAAACTCCATTTCATATATTATTGTACTATAATTCAAAAACATTAATGCAGTTTCCAACAGGGATAAATTTATTAATGGTAGTTTCTTAGTAGTGAATATGACTTAATTTAGTGAATCATCTAAGCATTTTTCATATTTACCATGCTACCTATTTCGTTTTAGCTTACAGAACAAACTCTTTTATCTTTTAGCAACTTCTGTAATTATCACTCATTTTTAGGAATATGTTTTAGTACAACAATAATACTTTCATTGAACAGCTAGAAAGAGTTTTAAATATAATTTCTAAAGTACGTATTTCCTTAGGAGAACCAAACTGTCATTCTCATAAATTTAAGAAATACTTTATCCCCACGATATAAAGGGAACATTTAGAAATAAAATACCAAACTTAATACCTGAGTCTTTCTTAGAAATTTAAAATTTATGTATTATAATCATAGAGAATCAGTTTTTTCAAATTCTATTCTCACCTGCAATTGGTTTATTTGAATAGATTTCTGGAAATGAGTTGGAAAGACATTATGAGTTCATAATGATAATTCTAATTTGAGTTTATCATTACAGAGTTTTTACATACCTCCATTGATTTGATATCTATATCCTCATTTCCCATAGAAAAAACAAACTGACCTAGTCCTCAGTAACACCAAAATAATTACTCATTTGCTTTAACCCTCAACATGCACATTCAGAATTACTATATTAATATAACCAACAACAGTGTCATTACTAAAAACAGTTTAATAATTTTTACAGGTTGTTTTTTTCATCCTTAAAATTATCTCATTAGGATGTATGCTAAGTTACTATGTTTTAGAGTTTTAAGTAGTTACTCTTGGAGGCTGTGCCTCAATACACAGGTTTCTTTCGTTTTTCTTTGCTTTTTTTTGATATTACTTTTTTAAGGGCTAATTTGTTTTCTAAACATTTAACTATTTACAGGGTTCCAAAGTAAATTTCAAGGGAAGGCAAATTCTGAGACTTCTATCTTCCAACTTTATAGTGTCCATCCTATTGTCTCCCACCCCTGAGGGTATCCATTGTTATCATTTTTTCTATTCTTGGGTTTATCCTTATATTGTTTTTTATACATTCTTCCCACCTTATTTTTTTCACTTAAAAATATATCCTGAAAAAACTCCATTATAGTTTTTATAGATAGCCATAATTTTCTGGTGGATGTAGTGTAGTTTTTCAACTAGTCCCTTTTTGACAAACAGTTAAATTGTTTCCAATCTTTACAAATAAATCTCAGTGAGTAGTCTTGTAAATATGTCACTTTGTGTTTGTTCAGTGTATCTTTGGGATAGATTTCAAAAAGCCCAAGTGTAAATGAACATATAATTTGCCTTAAATTGTCGAATTTCCTTTCATGAAAGTTGTACTATTTTGCATTCCTACCGACAATGTATTAAAGTGCTTTTCCCTATAGCCTAGTCAGCAGAGCCTGCTGTCAGATTTTTGGATTTTTGCCAATCTGATTGGTAAAAAATGGTATCTCAGTATATTTCATTTATATTTCTCTTTTTATGAATGAATTTTAACTTCTATGTAAAAACCTGTTGTATTTAAAAATTAGCAATACTTTAAAATGAGGGGGATTTTGTTAGAGAGAAGAATCTATGATATATACATTCTAGGGAAATTTTGGAAGTCTAATGCAAGATTGGTAGGATTAGGTTGTTAAAACAATGTTATATAGGGGAAAAAAGACATGATGCTGAAAATGAACTTCAGAAGTTAGATATTTCAATTTTATTCAAATGTCACAGAAACCATGTAAAAGAAATAATTCTCATGTTGATATGTAATAATTTATAGTTAAGAAGTTTGTGGTTTAAACTTTTATAAAGTACTAAGACTTTATAAAGTACTAAGTCTTGAGGAGAAAGAAAAGCCTATAAATGATCTTGTGTAATTGCAGAGTATTTTTCTATAGCAGACTTAGATTTGATAAAATATAAGAGCCAAGTGTATTGTACTTCATGTCATAACCTAAAACCAAAGCCAGTTTAAAGGAAAATGTCCTCCACTAACAAAGACTAAGATGATGAGTTCTGGCTCTCATTCTTGGACTATTTGAGTTTTTCCTATGTGCCCTAGTAATGTTTCTAAATATATTTTAATACTTTATTTGGATTAAATAGAGTAGATCCTAAGGCTTTCTTATTAATCTGATATCAACAATTGCTATCATCTTCAACAAGAATTATATTTTCCTTGGAAGACAAAATATTAAAGAAAGGATTCTGGAGAATGATTCCTGACAATTAATTCTTAGTTATTTTCTTTCCTTTCAGCACCTTCCCTGATAGGTGTGGTAAGGAAGGACTGGGCATCCCAAAATAGCATTGCCCTATCATGGCAAGCACCTGCTTTTTCCAATGGAGCCATTCTGGACTACGAGATCAAGTACTATGAGAAAGTAGGTCTTATTTGGAGCTTCCTAAAAAACTACATATACATATATATGTATATATGTATATATTGAGCATGTTGTTATATTATTTTACTTTAAAACCTGTTCTTTGACCTAACGTCATACCTACTATTTCTTTTAAAACTCTCTAATTTACTATTATGCTTATACTTTCTTAATTAATTTGTATTGTTTTATGTCAGATTATAAAGTAGAAGACACAAGATGTCCATTTCTGTCATGACTTACTATAAGAATTTTTCCAATATAGTAAGAGGCAGTAACTCCTTTAGTTTACAGTTTAGTTGACATAACATTGTTTCTACAACAACTCAGAAGACATGGTAAAATGGAATTGCTATAACCTAAAGAGAGAGTTTGTGTAGCCCATAGTTTTTGCCAATGAGTTTAAAGTTAACAGTTCACTATAATTTGGAAAGGATGATTTAAGGGATAAATGGAAATAGCTGGTGGTTTAAAATTTTTCTTTACATTTAGGTCAGCTGTTTTACTTTTTTAAGAAGCTAGCAAGATATATCTGGTTAATAAATCAACTTAATCTTAATTTTCATTTTTATTATTTTAAAATTGTTCTCAACTACTATATTTTTCCCAAATTATATACTTCCTTATCTTTATTGTATCCACATTCTTCTTTATGTTTTTTCCCCTTATTCCTCACTATTATGATATTGTGCCTGTAGACATTTTCACAGACCACATAACAATTCTGGTATGTCTCATTGTGCTGCTGCTGCTCTGGAATATTGATAAAGGGAACATTAAATTTAAAAAAATAAAGTAAAAATCATACACAATTTCTAGTTGTATAATACAGTAAGAAGGAACTTCTTGCATTTCTGTAACTGACTAGAAGCAAAGGAACATCACAAATAAATTTTTATTTCCTCTGAAGAAATACAACACAAGAACAGAAATGGAAGTCTATCTTTTTCTATTCTATTGCTTCTGAGCAAATATAAGTTTGAAAAAGGAGAGGTAACTCAGTAGCCTGCCTGTATCCATTTTTGACACTCTAGTAATTTCAGCATTATGTAATCAATGAAAACTGTCATTATGAACCAACAGGAATAACTTCATAGTCTAAGAAAGGGGAAATTGACTGAGTTTTAATTGGATTACAGATTCTGCACATTAGCCAGGCCAGCATGTGCCAGAAATCTTGTTGAGCTATCCTTTCAAATGTTACAACCTCTACCATGCTGTCACAAAATACACATATTTTCTGTCTACTCGTTTAGATAGATCTTTAGGTATGCAAAAATTCTCATTATTTAAAAAAGCAATGGGCACATATATAAGCAACTTTTCAGAATGAGAATACTCCTCCATGTTTTATGAAGGCTGTATTTTGTACACAAAATCATTCTCATTTTATAGTCATTTATACTTCATATGTTTGAAGATGAAGATAACTTGCAATATTTCCAATTAAGGACAAATCATACAGATTCTGTAAAAAGGGAACCATATTCATCCAATCAAAATTTTAGAAATCAATAATATCCTGAAAGATGGTAAATGACATAATTTCCATGTTTTAATGATAGAATAGGTAATGTTATGAAGGAGTCTATTTTGTAAGAAAATAGCAATTTTGCTAATGGAGTTACTACACATGTAGTAAACCTGGAGTTGGAAGCCAAGGATGCCTATTTCATGTTCTGATTGTGACTCTCATTATGCCTGTGGCCAAGAAAACTCAATTAATCTCCCTATGTTTCGCACTTCACATTTACAAAAGGGAAATGAAGGTATCAACTCTTCAAGTGGGTTGTAAAGATTAATTTTATAAACAGACGTAAAGATGAAAAGCACACTGAATCAGTATTAGAAATCATTTAATTTAAGAAAGAATTAAGGAAATATTTGGCATATAGCATGGAACCAGTATACAACAGCATGGGAATTGTATACAAATTAAATAAAAATCATTCTTTCCATACATGAATACATAACGTATAGGCAACTAATCAACGATGTTAGAATGTCAAACCTTTCAGAGCGAGCATAAAATGATTGATAGGATTAAAACTGTTTCCAACTATGGCTTCATACCGTAACTGTTCATTTTACCTATAGGCATCTATAACATGATTTCTGCTTTCAAGAAAATATTTTTATAAAATTTATAACTAACACCTTACGATAGAACTCTTAAAGTGCTAATTTCCTTCTTTATTAGGAACCTAAATACTGTTCAGTAGGAAAAGCAAGATACGAAGAAATATATGTACAAATATATGATCATAATTTCAGAATGCAAATACCCCACTCTATATGTATATGTATATATGATTATATAAATATAGAGAAATATGGAATGGAACAGAGGGTACACCATGCTGTCTCCATTGTTGCTTGTTGAGTGGGAGTGGGATGGGGGACTGAAGTACATGGATGGAGGCAAGGAAGAGAGAGGGAAGTAGCAAGCATAGATAAATATGGATGGATGGATGAATGGATGGATCCAAAATAGCTTTGCTTTTTGTCTTCTGTCTAGTTGCCCATAAGCAAACCCTCAGACAGGATTTTGTAAGCAAGTGATTAATTAAGAAAGCTCCTAGGAAAACCGATAGAGAATGGGGAAGCAAGACTTTGAAGAAAATGCCAGTCAAACTCAGAGTGACCAACGGAGCTCTGGAGTATAAATTACATCTCAGAATTCATCCTATGGAGATCAAGAAGCTGAGCTACCATACTCTGGCTCCAGGCAATCATTGGCCACAAGTCCTAATGAGGTGTACAGAAAAAAAAAAAAAATCAGCAGCACTTCTGGTTCTCTGCAGTGGCTTTAGTAACCCACGTTTAGGTCTATAAAGAAGGTGCCAGATACAAGACTTTACGGTAAAAAAAAACAAACGCTGCGGGGGGGCTGGGTAGGAGCAGGAGCAGATAAAGGTGATCCAAGGGGGTCTGGTGGTGCACCATTAACTAAGGTACTTCCGTGCTCAGGGAACTGTGAAAGAATTTTAAGCCTAGGCTCATTATAATATTCATGTTCTCTTCAGTCTTTAATATTGGTGCCTCAGTCTTCAATTTATGGCATTTTATACCTTCCATTTCCTTTTAATCAAAGTTAGTCTGTATTGCTAACTCATAATTAGTCCACAAATGATCAATATTTACACCATTCTTTCAGGAATTCATGCTGTTTTATTATGTTCTCCTTAAAGCATTATTCTGTAAATCAGGAAAGAAGTTAAGCTGCTTAGAATGTGAAGTGTCTACAAATATCTGAGGTCAAACAACATACTGTTGTTAGCAGTGACCTTTTCTCAGGGAATGTGTAGTATTAGAAAAAGGCCCTGCCCTGGGTGTTCAAAAACTCAATTTTGGCTCAGATCTTAATTTTCTTAGTCCTGTTTCTTCATCTGTAAAAAAAAAAAAAAAAAGTCTAGTAAGATAATCTCTGGTTCTAGCTGTTTTGAAATTACATCCATACAGTTTATAGATATGTTATCCCATAACTCAAACAACTATGGTTTTTCATTTATGTCTACTGAAATCAAATGCACACATACACACATATTTAAAAAACACCACAGTATTCTTCACATTATAATTATATATAAAAAATTAAGACCCTATGTTGTCTTCTGTCTGTGTGTGATGAGAAGGGTATGGAGAAGAAAACATATTGCTTATTGATTATAACTAATTAGATATTGTCTGTTCAGTTAATTATACGCCCCCAATTCTTAGTTACTTGTTTCATACTCAAAAAGTGTTTCATTTTTTTACACTCAAGTGAATAAACTTTGAACATGAAAAGGCACTTAAAATAATGAAGAAAGTTAGGTATGATACCAAAAAAATCCTCTTTCATATTTACTTACTAACAAAGTAAAGCCTACTCATGAGGGAACTGTTAAAAAAAAAAAAAAGACAAATTAGGTGATACAAACACTCTTTATTTAACACTTCAGGAAGGGGACAGTCTTAGAGAACTGCAAAATGGGGCAGAAGGCAGGAAACTTTTATAGGTTAAAGACTAAGAACAAAGAAGAGAAAAAATGAAAATATCTGATTGGCTGAGGCCACATATTTAATCTTATTTGGGGTGAGAAGGAAAGAGGAAAGAAGTATAGAGTTGGCTTGGCATTTGGAGACTGGCTAACTGGATATACTGCGTTTTTGATCAAACAGAATTTATTGGGATACAAAAATCGTATTCAGTTTACTGATGTGGCACCCCAGGTAGGAGCAACTTCATCTTGGGCCTAGAAAGTTATTTTAGCAAAATTAAAACATTATAGGGGCACCTGGGTGGCTCAGTCATTAAGCATCTGCCTTCAGCTCAGGTCATGATCCCAGGGTCCTGGAATGGAGCCCCGCATCGGGCTCCCTGCTCGGCAGGAAGCCTGCTTCTCCCTCTCCCACTCCCCCTGCTTGTGTTCCTTCTCTCGCTGTGTCTCTCTCTGTCAAATAATAAATAAAATCTTTAAAAAAAAAACTAAAACATTATCTGCTTCCCCCCTGTATCTCCAGCTATAAAATTTGCAAACCCTGTTGCAGTCACAAAATATCAAAAATTCCATTGAATATCAAACATGCCCTTTCCTTATTTCTACTCTTCCCTCTCTCTTTACTCTTTTTGTTCTCATTCTTGATTTTTCCTCTCCTTTTGTCCTCTGCCCAAGGCACTTTTCTTTCTCCTGCTTATTTGTTTTTTTATTATATTTATCAAAGTTAGTCTTTTTCTTTTAAAGATTTACTTGAGAGAGAGAACACAAGCAGGAGGGGCAGACAGCAGACTCTGTGCTGAGCCCGACACGGGGTTTGATCTTATGACCCTGAGATCAGAACCTGAGCCAAAACCAAGAGTCAGATGCTTAGCCAACTGCACCATCTAGGCACCCCTCAAAGTTAGTCTTGATTAGAGTCATTTATGTGTATATCTGACTCTCTCACTAGTTTGTGAGCCCCTGAAGAAAGGAGACCATTTCTTGTTTGTCGTTGTCACCCAATGCTCAGTCAGTGCCTAACACTGAAACACTGTTTGCTTTCAGTCATATTCTAAATAAATTAGTAAAAATCTTCTCCTTCTTCGGAACTCATTCGTAGGAAATTGAGAAAAGTCACCCAGCCACTGTGAAATTACCCCAGCAATTGAAAAAAACAAAAACAAAAAAAAACAGAGAAAGAACACCAGAACTTTGTTCATAAAAAAGACGCATACACATGTGTCAATCAGCTAAAAGGATGTTCTGTTAATAAGTAGAATGTAAGTCCAGGAGGGAAGGGATTTCCTCTCTACTTTCAGATCCGCAGCACCCAGAAAGGCACACAGTTAATAATTCACAGACAACGATAGTTGGCTAGTTACATGCTAGGTACTTTTTTTTTTTTAAGATTTTATTTATTTATTTGACAGAGAGAGACAGCGAGAGCAGGAACACAAGCAGGGGGAGTGGGAGAGGGAGAAGCAGGCTTCCCGCTGAGCAGGGAGCCCGATGTGGGGACTCGATCCCGGGACCCTGGGATCATGACCTGAGCCGAAGGCAGATGCTTAACGCCTGAGCCACCCAGGCGCCCTACATGCTAGGTACTTTTAAAAGTGTTTTTCATGGATCAAATAATTCAATCCTAATAACAACACTTTGAGATAAATACTATCCCTCTTCCCATTTTACAGATGAGGGAACTAAAGCACAACAAAGGTATGTAACTTCATCAAAATCACAGGGCCAGTAAGTGGTTGTTAATTCTGGCCTTGGTATTTGCATCACAATTGGATGTCTCAGTCAGTGCTTTCTGCTGAGGCTGATTTTCTGGGTTCCCTGAGGCCAAACATTTCATTACTCTCCAATGCCCATTTTGCATCTGTAAAATGGCAACAATAAAACATACCTATTTCATCAGGGTGCTGTACAACTCCACTAATTACCAACTGGTATCTCATTTTGCAAATATGAATCCCACATAACAGTTCCTTATTCTTATATCCAGTATTTAAAGACACTCTGACTGGTAAAGTCTTTTCCTTAAAAGTTCTCTTACTAATTTTTACCAGAGTCAGCAGTTTTTAGATTTTTGTTCAAGAGAGGTCATCATGAGAAAGGAAGCATTTCTTTTGTCTACATGGTCAATATTATCTATGTAAAATACTCAATTACTGTATTTGCCTTTGTTTCACCTAGTTTACCAATAAAGTACCTATTAGTTTTGTATAAAATTATATAATTTCACATCATGAGAACAGTGTATTGTTTAAAAAAAAAAGGTGAGGAGATTTGTAGGAAATTTTTAATTATGTGAAACATTTTCATCTCCCAGAGGTGATTTAAGGTAGCCGTTTTTGAGAGAAGGTTACATTCATGGTATCCTTTATGAAGTCGTATACTTCTCAATACCAAACTTATACAAGCCTCTTTCTTTCTCCCCTCCTCTCTTATTCTACTTTCTCAAGATAGTTTTCCCCCAGATAATAATTCAATAAATATTGTTCTTTTTTCCTAAAGATATATAATCAATAAATCTGCATCTTTATTTGATTAAAATTATATTAAGAAATTATTGAAGAAATAATCAACTGAAGAAAGAAAAAAATCTTCCTTCCTTTTTTAAAAAAATGCTCAATGTACATTCTTCATTTTCTTTTGTTGTATCTCCTTCACTTTGGTGTTTGCCCAAGGGAAGAAGAGAACTTTCTCTTCACTTCCATGAATGCTACTCTTACCTTCATCCACTCTTTAGGCACAGAAACATATCTCCTTTGTTCTTTGCACCCTCTTTCCCCTGCGGCCATCTCTAACTTGTATGTTTTTTTTAAGATTTTATTTATTTATTTGAGAGAGAGAGAGAGTGCAGAATGAGAGAGAAAAAGCACGAGCAGGGGGGAGGGGCAGAGGGAGAAGCAGACTCCCCATTGAGTGGAAAGCCGTAGGTGGGGCTTGATCCCAGAACGCTGGGATCAAGACCCGAGTGGAAGGCAGGTGCTTAACCTACTGAGCCACCCAGGTGCCTCCAACTGTACATTTTTCAATCTAAATGTAAACTTGCATGTAAACCTAAGTGTGGTTATTATACAGGAACTAAGGAAAGTGGGATTGAGGAGGGCATAAGGATCACCCGGAGCACACGAGCTTTTTGAAATGTGGACAATTATTCAGTTGACTAGAAGTGGGTTGGCAGCATGGATAAAGATTTACATCGGGAACAATTTCTCAGGCAAAGCTAGCCATGCTGTTCCTAGGACCAAGCTTTGAATTTAAGTCTTCAGAGGCCCTGATTCTCTGTTACCTCACTTTATCCAGTGTAGAGAGGGAAAATAATCACAACCTTTTAAACATACTCATGAACTTAAACACTCCACCATCTTTAACTGGCTAAGACCTCTATAGCTGTTATACAATGCATATGATATTAGAACCTAAATATTAGTTTGAAGCAAAATGCAGTAAATAAAGGACCAAGTCAGTTTCAGATATAATCGACGGCTTCTAATGAAAATCAGCAAGTTCCTGAGCTGTTAAATAAAGTTTTGTGTTTTTTTTTTCCCTTTTTCATAATCCTTATTTGCTGCGATGTCCACCACAGAGAAATTGGATATGAGCATTTGGTACTAATTAAAACAACGTTACCTGATAGAAAATGGACAACAAGGGAATTTACTGATACAAACACTCATTATGGAGATTTCATAGCCAATTTCCGTGTTGTGCAGCAAACACCACACTGCCTGGAAGCCTGTCTAGTTTAGTGAGCCCAGGGAGTCCCACGGTGCCTGGAGCAGAGATTCTCGTGATAGCAAGCCTGGGACTGGTGCCAGCACTGCATCAAAAGCAGCATCTGTATGGTTTTCACATATCAAAATAGAAAGAAATTTAAAAGATATTTACACTATTCCATCAAGCACAGAGTCTGTACGCACATGAAAATTACAAGTGTCTACTAACTATTCTAGCTTTTAATTCTCCCCATCTTCCTAAGAGTTATACTATCTTTATCTTTTGTTTGCTTTGAAAACTGGATTCATTTGAAATGATAGAAGCTAGGCTTAGTATGTGAAAGTTTTGGTACATCCAAAAAAAGGAAAAAATTAAGTGGGGAGAACTAAGTACTCTTAACTGTACTCCATTCAAAACTTTAGAATACACCTCAATATATGGACTGAAATGAAGGTTATAAACATAATGAGTCTCAAAAATGTATGTTCTGTTTCCAAGAACAGTAAAACAATACTCCCTCCATCATGCTCAAAGGGCCTGGGATTCTTTTGGCGAAATACACTCACCAGAAGTACAATCGCAGCCTGATGTTCTTTGTGCTACTAGGTAAGGCAACACGTTGATTAACCACTCTTCTGCCAACTTGCTGTGTTATATTTCAACCAGCTCTAAGTTCCACAACAATTTAATTCGATTTCACATCCTAAAGCCAGAGTCAGTTGCTTTGATATTCCTGGTCATCCTTTTCTTAAACTACTTCCTCATCACTCTCCTGAATTTCATGTCTTTCTTTTTTGATGAGGTTAGGGTAAACTAAGTTGTTTTCCAATTCTGAAATCCCATGATTACATAAGCTTATTATTTTTAGTGTGTCTTGCTTTGCTATGCAAGGTGATAGTAGATAATCAAATAAGAGTAATGAAAGAATGAGAGACTTAATGTTTCCAATGAAAACATGAAATATTTTAAAAATTACAGGAAAGTATGTAAAAACTTGAAGGATGAAAGAATCATCCAATCTCTTCAACAATATATACATCTATATATTTTACAATCAAGTTTTGAATTTCTAAGAGAAAAATATGACAATTCAAAAATGATTAATTACTCACATAAATTTCCACCTCCTCTTAAAAATTATTAAGAGGGAAGAAATAATGCAGTATAACATATGGCTTGGAGTAGATGTTATAGAACCCACCACAATATCAAATTATCAGAGGATCACAAATGTCTCTTTGAGTGGGCGGGGGAGAGGGGTAAGGTGGGGAAAGGAATGCTAGAAACAATTCTGGATAAAATATTTGGGCTGATGCCTACCAAAAATCAATGTAGTCTTAGAGCATGCAAAAATAGTATTTTTCTACTATATTTTCATTCCTTCAGAAAAGCCCTTCTGAGGAATAACAAGGACACAAATTCAAACTTCCTCTAAATTTCTGATCTAGTTTGGTGAAAATCAGACAAAAATCTCACTGACAAACACCAATTTTTCTAATGTAATGTCTCCTTGAGTTCATATTGCATTTAGCTTTCAAAGAACTAATCTTCCATTAGTGGTAAATGTAAATATAAAGTTGCTACTTTTGGAAGTTAAATATATAAGTCAGACATCTAACTTTCCATCCTACAATGATGGAAGATTAAATACTACTATATAATGCCTGTAGGTAAATCTTGCCAGATTTTCTAATATAAATTTCAAGCTAAGAGCTGCAATTATATTGTGTTATCTAACCCTTAGCAAGTTTTTCCTTGATCACTGGCCTTATTAAAATGTTGACTGAATCATATTCCCTGGAGGAATGTAAGATTTGCTTATTTTAAATGCAGTTAAAGAAATACAACCATATTTTAGCCTGTTCTTTAAACAATTACAGTGTGGGGCCAGAAGTACAAACATAATTACCAATTCATAAATTTACCCTTTCTCTTCTGATACTCTATTGCTACTCTCTTTCGTCCAGCACATAATAAGAAAATTTACACATTGAACATAGATGCATTTATTTCTTCTGAGGATTTTGAAACCTGTAATTATATGAAGGATCATGTGAAGTTATCTTGAGCTATTTCCCATAAAAGATGGGGTAGCAGTTTACAGAATGCATTGCTTGGCTCCGTTTTCCTTGAGGGATTTATTTAGGGAAGACTACTAGAGGAAATATGGACCATTCAGAGGGTAAGGCAGAATAGTAACTTTTCTTGGTAGCCAATCAGGAATTTGGGGGGCTTTCCTCTCAAAAATAGCTCACTTCAATAAATACTCTTGTGAAAGGTGTGTATGTGTTTTTAAACTGTGCATTTTTTAAAATTTCATTTTATTATGTTATGTTAATCACCATACATTACAGCATTAGTTTTCTTGTTTTTTTTAAATTTTATTATGTTAATCACTGTACATTACATCATTAGTTTTTTTTAATTTTTATTGTTATGTTAATCACCATATATTACATCATTAGTTTTTGATGTAGTGTTCCATGATTCATTGTTTGCGTGTAACACCCAGTGCTCCATTCAATCAGTATGTGCCCTTTTTAATACCCATCACCAGGCTGACCCATCCCCCACCCCCCTATAACCTGTGCATTTTTAAGCACCATTTTTATTAGGCTCTGTAGATTTCAAAATATTGTAATATTATAAAGAAAATTCAACCTTTTTATTAAAATTTTCCATAAGAAATACGTGAGTTGCTCTGTGCCTCTGCTGCCTGACTTGATTTGCAGATTTTTTACTGCCAGAGGGGAAGTCTAACATTCAAGATTTGTAGTGTATCCACAGTTAGGAAACCAGCCCTTATTTACTGCAAGACCAACTTTTGATTTCCATCGGATAAATTAGAAAAATAAAAAGGAGTTGGAAGCTAAAATGTTTGCACATTTCTGATCCTTGAAACTAATTTTGCAATCTTGACTGAAGGTGAAGAACAAAGTCTTGGAGTTAATAACTAAATTGGATTATGAAAAAAAAATACTAACATTTACTGAATATACTACCTGGACTAACTCATTTCAAGACATGTTAATTAGCTGCTAGCTAATGAGAGGCACTTACCTACTTCATGAGTACAGCTTAGATTTTAGCCTCCAACTGGCCACTTAGTAAGAAACTGTAATAAAAATATACTTAGCTATTGATAAAACATTAAAAGTGACTAAACTATTGTTTATTTCATTTTTCTTCTATTCCTTATTTAATTTTTGGTGTCTCTTTAGTCAGTTCATCCTGATACTTGTGAAATAAAATATTTGACCCATAAGAACAAAAGTGTACTATAATTTAAAATCATAAAGCAATTGAAATGAAACTGAATGGGGTAGTTCTATCAATTCTGCCTCTAACTAGTTGCAGACCTTGTACAAGCCCTTAAACTTCTCAATTTCCCTCAGCCAAATTGAAAATGGCTTTATGATATTCTTTTAAAACTCCCTTTCAGCTCCTTGACAATCAAAGGAAGTAATACTCTAATCATAGTGGATTTTGACAGACCTGTGCTAGAATTCAGGTTTTGACACTAATTAACTATATGACCATAGCAATTATTATTTCCATGAACTTGAATTTCCTCATCTGTTGGAGAGAAATGATAACAACCAAATAAGCTATTATGAAGAACAGATTAAACAATACTTTTAAATATAAATATTTATATAAATATAAACTTGGAAAGAATAGGCATTCAATACATTTACCATTCTAAAATTGGTATTAGTTAAAATATTAGTACCAGTTTGGGTTTTCAATGGTTCCAGTCCCTGCACTAAGATCCTTTAAATTTTGTTACCCAAACAGAATGACATCTTATCCAACAGCACCAAAAGGATTATTCTGTTCTATAGATGATATGGTAATAAGCCAAACAGGTATAAAGACCATAGATATTACACTATGTAGTAAACTACAGAGCAGAACCAGTTCCCTACATTTAAAAAGTATCATCCACATTAATGTTAACCAGTTGATACTATCCCATAATATTATTGTATTGTCACTGAAGAAGTTTTAGTATAAGCGTATGATAACATTTTAATTTGGAAATCACAAAATCAATTTCTTAACATGTGAATTTGCATACTTCTTGAACTCTAAAACATTTGACATTAAATAAGAAACATAAATTTTTCTCTTACAAATTAGATATAAATGTATAGTAGTATGGCCGGAAACATAGAAAAATAGTTGTATTATGATTATGCTTTCTAAATATATATTAAATATGTTGATGACAACTTAGGCTATATTTTGATACAGGGTTCTTGCTCTTCTGTTTAAGACAAGTTTTTTATATATGAGAACAATCCTTTAAACATGATATTCTACTTATTTTGACAGATCTTATTATTTCATTACTATCTAGTTGGGGTAAATCACTCCAATGTGTCCGCCTTTTCATGTCTTCCCTCATGGTTCTCATTTCTTCTTTGTCTTTCTTCTTACTCTGTAAAGACCAAAGTAGGTTATGCAGAGGATACGTGGCAACCAAACATTCTCTTTCCCTCATCTACCATCCTTGTAATAACGTCTTCTCTTTTTATTAATCATTTATGAAAATAGGTATATATCAAAAAGTAGGCAATATTATGGTAAATAAAGATTTCATTTGCAAAGGGATTTCCAAACTGAAAGCATAAAAATCCTCTTAGAATTACAGAATTTAAAAATATGAATGGTCGTTAGGGCAAATTTAATCTAACTCTGGCGTATATTAGCATGCTAGACCCAGAATAATTGTGGCTTCTGTGACATCCAAGACCACAATACAGGTATCCTGAATGCAAGGCCAGCTCTCTTCTAATATTCCATATTGTTTCAGAAAGCACCACCATTTGGAAAATGTTATTTAATAGGCTACCCTTATAGGAAAAGATACTGAACATTAACCTCATCTAAAGATCAACTGTATTAGTTTTCTGTTACTATATAACAAATTACCCAAATGCTTAGCAGCTTACAATAATGAATATGTATTATTCACAAAGTATCCAAGAATCAGAAATCCAGGAGTGGCTCAGCTGCATGGTTCTGGCTCAAGATCTTCCATGGGGTTGAAGTCAAGCTATTTTGGGCTGCAGTCAGCTGAAACAGAGGCTAGGGAAACTTTTCTCAAGCTCATTCATGTGAGAGGAAACTTCAGCTGCTCATCAGGTGGGCTTGATCACATGTAAAAAAAAGGCAATATCTTTTATAATCTAATTTTAGCAGTTACTATCTCCTCTGTCATATTCTATTGGTCATACAGACCAACCCTGGTAAAATATGGAAGGGAACTGCATAATGGTATAAACACTAGAAGAGGGGATTGTTAGGGTGAATCTTAGAAGTGGGCCACTGTATCGGTCTTCTCGGAAGGATCTGTGGTGCTTTAATTTGGCTTCAACAGAAAATTGTGAAGAAATGCAATGTAACTACTCTGAAACACCATGTCTTTGAAGGGGGGGAATCGGAGGGGGAAACAAACCATGAGAGACTGTGGACTCTGAGAAACAAACAGAGGGTTCTAGAGGGGAGAGGGGTGGGGGGATGGGTTAGCCTGGTGATGGGTATTAAAGAGGGCATGTATTGAATGGAGCACTGGGTGTTATATGCAAACAATGAATCACGGAACACTACATCAAAACCTAATGATGTAATGTATGGTGATTAACATAACATAATAAAATAAAATAAAATAAAAAGAACAACCATGAAAATTATGAAAAAGATTAACAAGGTAATTAATTAATTAATTAATTAATAAAAACATACTCTAGATAGTTCAATGATATGGCCATTTCATTTTTAAAAATTTTCTTAGAAGATTATACTATGCTGTCCAAAATTGAACATATAAAAGCCCAACTTCATACATATAACAGATCTCTTTTTTTCAAATAACTCAGTTATGTCATTTAAATATCCCACGTAGTTATTTTTCTATGTCTAAAATAAAAGTAAAACAAAAAACCTAACTACATTTCCAAGTAAATAAACCCATTCTTAATCCTCATGATGAGGCTTAAGCAGAAAAACTTATACCTTTGGCCTATCTTCAGCTATAATTAAGAATATATGGTGCTTTGACTCTTGCAAGACCTTAACAATTTCTGATAGTTCAAGTAGACCAGATCCCATGAAAGCACAATTCCCCTGGCCTTACAAAAGGATAAAGCTGCCCTTAGAAACAACAGAAGTTTTCTCTCACTATATAAATACTCCTGGATAGTAAAGATATACAGGAAAGTAGTTAATGTTGTTGTAAATAACTAAAAATTTAATTTGTGAAAGAGATCTCTAAACTTGATTTTATGAACCAACACCGTATCTTCTCAGGTCATTAAAAAAAAATTGAACTTTTTCCCAAATAAGTATTAATTAAAATATCAAAAAATACATCAAGTGCTGTGCCACATAGTTTTATAAAGAGCCATGGGAAGATTAATAGATCCACTCATAGTATGGAAAAAACTGGGCAAAAGAGCTGCATGAATATTGGTGTTTGTATGTGTGTGTGTACGTGTGTGTGTATGTGTGTTTGTGTAAATATAAAATTAAATCAAGAAAGGTCATTTCTCAAGAAATTTGTATCTAGATTTGTATTACCTGATATATTCAAATAAATATCTTAATAAAGGCAAGGCTTAAAACAGCATTTCTCTGCTTCAGCCAATCCTCTAAACTCATCTTTTCTAATTGTTAATCAGTACATCTCTTCACAAAGAAATTTTATTTGAGAAAATGCCTTACTTTCTTAATTTAGAAAGATACTTAACATCCTCAAGAAATGCATCAGACCTTTAAAATTTAGAAAAAAAATAATTACTACAAAAGTGCACAAAAACAGACACATAGATCAATGGAACAGAATTGAGAGCCCAGAAATGGACCCTCAACTCTATGGTCAACTTATTTTTGACAAAGCAGGAAAGAATGTCCAATGGCAAAAAGACAGTCTCTTCAACAAATGGTGTTGGGAAAATTGGACAGCCACATGCAGAAGAATGAAACTGGACCATTTCCTTACACCACACACAAAAATAGACTCCAAATGGTTGAAAGACCTAAACGTGAGACAGGAGTCCATCCAAATCCTAAGGGAGAACACAGGTAGCAACCTTTTTGACCTTAGCCGCAGCAACTTCTTCCTAGAAACATCGCCAAAGGCACGGGAAGCCAGGGCAAAAATGAACTATTGGGATTTCATCAAGATAAAAAGCTTCTGCACAGCAAAAGAAACAGTCCACAAAACCAAAAGACAACCGACAGAATGGGAGAAAATATTTGCAAATGACATATCAGATAAAGGGCTAGTATCCAAAATCTATAAAGAACTTATCAAACTCAACACCCAAAGAACAACTAATCCAATCAAGAAATGGGCAGAAGACATGAACAGACATTTCTCCAAAGAAGACATCCAAATGGCCAACAGGCACATGAAAAAGTGCTCAACATTGCTTGGCATCAGGGAAATCCAAATCAAAACCTCAATGAGATACCACCTCACACCCGTCAGAATGGCTAAAATTAACAAGTCACGGAACGACAGATGTTGGCGGGGATGTGGAGAAAGGGGAACCCTCCTACACTGTTGGTGGGAATGCAAGCTGGTGCAACCCCTCTGGAAAACAGTATGGAGGTTCCTCAAACAGTTGAAATTAGAGCCACCGTTCGATCCAGCAATTGCACTACTGGGTATTTACCACAAAGATACAAATGTAGGGACCCGAAGGGGTACGTGTACCCCAATGTTTATAGCAGCAATGTCCACCATAGCCAAACTGTGGAAAGAGCCAAGATGCCCATCGACAGATGAATGGATAAAGAAGATGTGGTATATATACACAATGGAATATTATGCAGCCATCAAAAGGAATGAGATCTTGCCATTTGCAACGACGTGGATGGAACTGGAGGGTGTTATGCTGAGTGAAATAAGTCAATCAGAGAAAGACATGTATCACATGACCTCACTGATATGAGGAATTCTTAATCTCAGGAAAGAAACTGAGTGTTACTGGAGTGGTTGGGGGTGGGAGGGATGGGGTGGCTGGGTGATAAATATTGGGGAGGGTATGTGCTACGGTGAGCGCTGTGAATTGTGCAAGACTGTTGAATCACAGATCTGTACTTCTGAAACAAATAACGCAACATATTTTAAGAAAAAAGAAAAAGAAGAAGATAACAGGAGAGGAAGAAAAGGGGAGTATGTCAGAGGGGGAGACGAACCATGAGAGATGATGGACTCTGAAAAACAAACTGAGGGTTCTAGAGGGGAGGGGGGTAGGGGGATGGGTTAGCCTGGTGATGGGTATTGAGGAGGGCACGTTCTGCATGGAGCACTGGGTGTTATGAACAAACAATGAATCATGGAACACTGCACCAAAAACTAATGATGTAATATATGGTGATTAACATAACAATAAAAAAAAAGTGCTCTGGGAGTTAAACTATTACAGCAAAACTCTTTTAGCTTATTCCCGCATAGTAAGCAATGTGTAGTAAGCTGCTTCATTTCCCGGCTCTGCTATTATTATCCTGATTCCTCAGGGGAAAGCTTAAGTGTCTTAGATTCTCAAATGTGAGGGAAAAAAACCTAAGTCTGTTATCTGCTTCAAATAAGTAGAAATAATTATGAGGCTTCTCTGACCAGATATAATTTTTTCCTTGGAGAATAAAGCAAGGCCCCTTGCAACAGCCATTATTAATGACACTGATATAATTACTATTTGAAAAAAGGAAATCTGCCCAGAAAAATCAATTATAAACCACCAAAAGTTCCTTGGACTTTTCAGAGAGGTTCTCTGCTTATTGTCCCTCATGACCTCTCCATTAAGAGAATGGTTGGCTCTACTCCTAATGGTTGCCTTCAATTATTTACAGGGGATTTCTAAGCTTTGGTATTTCATATTAAAATGGTCTGGAGAGCATTTCCTGATTGTCTTTCTTGCAGAACAGAAGAGTCACTCTGGGGAAAGCAGTAATCCAGGTGGCTTTGCTCTAAAAAAGGTGACTCAGAACCCTCTCCAATTAGCACTGCTTGTCGTACAAACACTGGTTCTCATAAAATGAAGTAAACAATGTATGATGATGTTACTGTCACTGAAAAGTTACTGGAAAAAATAGTTACAATAGTCATTAGGAGTAGTTATCTGTAATCTAAGGAAAACCTGTTTTTTTTTTATGTCAGTGTTTATCGACTCCTTTGTTTTTAACTAGTCACATTCTACTTCCCTCAGCATCAGCCCAGTGTCATCCAAATTTAATTAGTCTCCCGATGTGACTGGCGTGTTGTAATTGTGTCTTGTCTATTCTTTGACACCTTGAAGTCCATAAAATTTTCTAGAAGAAAATAAAGCTGAAGGCACAATTTGAAATAAAACAAACTGTATAAAATGATATAAAATATATCCCAGTCATGATACATGTTGAGATCAGGATATGACTTTGTGAAAAGGACCAAAGAAACTTGAACTCATTCCTCTGTAATGGTCACCAACTTGATCATATACATCTTTTAATTACAAAGCCTACCATGTTTTTTGACAAAGGCTATAAACAGGAACTATTTTTTATTTGTTTGTTTTATTAGATGAACTTATTAAAGATATGGTCTTTTGATTGAATAAGATCTGGGACTTGGAGGAAATGCATTTAAGGTGTTTATTTGTAGCAGACCACAAAAAGACATTTCAAAACACATTCACATACAGTCTCTGATCTCTATCCTTTGTTAAATTAGATGATCAGAAACAAAGTATCTGCAAACGCCATATATAAGCCCATATTCTGCCTTCAAAACAACATTGGTTGACATTATCGTCTACTCATTTATTCAATAGCCTTTATTTTTAAAAGCACTTGTATTTTTCTACTTGAGTAATATTTGAGGAAAAATCTAATTTTCTAACTTCAGTGTTATATAGTTTATTGTCAAAAATAAAATATATTTCTCAATTTCACTTAATTGCCAGAACTTGTGAACCCAATTTTTGGCCCAAGTATTGTAATCTGCAGAATATAGAAATCAAAAATACCCACTCCTTTTTTATTCTTACAAATGGACATTTTACCTTGTTTTAATATTTTGTTTTAACATAGGACAAAGCAAAGAAGATAGAAATGGAAAGAAGAAACTAAAATATATTTTATGCCCCTGAGCTACACATTTTTGCTACCTAACAGCAAATTCAGAATTTCTTCTTTTACACCATGCTGTACCCTGAACATTAAATCCAAGACTCTTTTGCAACCAAGGTTACATTAGAATTTAGAGTTAAGTGAATTTCTGTAATAAAAATCCTTTGTGGATACAACTTTAAAGAATTAAAGAGATAAAACATTTTCATTTTTGGCTTAGGTACCAGCCCACAATGGGAGACACTTAATATTAACAACTGTGGCAAAATGGGAAAACAAAAGCCTTCTAGACAAAGAGAACACTTTTGTGAAAACCCAAGAAAAAAAAAAGAAACCCAAGGAAGTTGTCAGGTTCAAGGAAGAGATAATGTACTGAGAGAGTACAGTAAGGGGGAAGAGGAGACAGGCTGCAACAGTGCGGAAGCACCCCCCTTCTCCTTCCTTCCCTCATTCAACAAATATCTATCGAACATTAACATGGGGCACTGTTTAGCACCACAGATTCAGGTTAAGGATGATATTAAATATTTTAAGTAGTGCTTTATTATATTTGGTTAAATATGCTTAAGATATAATTAACTGTCATTAGAAATGTCATGTCTAGGGGTGCCTGGGTGGCTCAGATGGTTGAGCGTCTGCCTTCGGCTCAGGTCATGATCCCGGGGTCCTGGGATGGAGCCCCGCATTGGGCTCCCTGCTCAAGTGGGGAGCCTGCGTCTCCCTCTCCCTCTGCTATTCTCTCCACTTGTGCTCTCTGGCTCTATCTCTCTGCCAAATAAATAAATAAAATCTTAAAAAAAAAAAAGAAATGTCATGTCTTTCACGATTATAGAATATCTTTGTCTTTATTAAACTTTCAATTATTTTTACCCAATCCATCACTCAGGAAATTAATTAATTTTATACCTCTCATCCACTTACTTGCCTTTTTAAATGTCCAAATCAAGAAAGGTGTTTATAAGTGTCTTTCTTTAAAATGTTTGCATTCAAAATAGTACATTTGATTCATAAGTTATATTTCCCAAAATATTTAGTTGGGGGTGAATCTAAGCAAAATATTGCATTGTTTCAAAGTAGAAAACATTTCAGGAGATGTAGACCTGTGATCAGATGTGTATTTTAAAAACAATTATAGTTCCCGTATATCTTTCATTGCAATTTTATTTTAAATATATGTGTCAATTGAAAAGTAAAGAAGATTTTTGCAGGGACAAGGACAAAAGGGAATTGCAAATTACTGCAGACCTTTCTGTGACCGTGCTTGTCCTCACATGCTAGATTGTGAGTCATCTTAACATCATGTGTGGTGCAGCTTTGCATCTCCAGCGTCTATTACTTGGCCAGATATAATGTAATAATTCAATAAAAATTGAGAAATAGGTGATTGTATGAATGAATGATTTGTTACTCCTAAACTCCAATTTTTCTTCTCCTATGTTTTTGGGGATTCTATTGAAAAAAAAAGCTCTATGTCACTTAGTCTTAGAAAGTGACTTACTAGATTTTTTCTAGAATGATGGCAGACTAAGGTATTCCTAAAGGCTCTTCCTTGGCAAAATAAATAGGTATATATAAAGCCTACTCTCGATGGTTATTTTGGTCTCACAAAAGCTAAAGGAAAAATTCAAGTATTTGTTTTTGCCTGTCCAAAATAACAATAATAATAGCCTGAGAGTGGAGGAGAAACACACTGTCAGTCTGGTATGATGGGCTTTCTCAGAGAGCAGATTTCTCAGTATTCTGAAAGCACCATTATAAAAATTAGAGTATTAGGCCACTAGCTAGGAGGGGGAACTCATCCTGGGTTTCCTGTGCTGAGCCAAGATGCTCAAGAAAAATTGAAGTGGCACCATTTCATCAGCAGCCCCCTGATGGGGGGCTTTTTTTTTTTTTTGATACACATCCGATCACAAACATACAAGTAAATCCTCTCTGGAGAAAATGTAGGACTCAATGACACCACAGATTATGATGAGGCAATAATATCATAATCAAGGAACACCAAGGACAAGGGAAAACAAGAAAACATGAATGAGTCATCAGAAAGTCAGCGACAGATTTAGAATCCCATGGACTAAATAGGTTAAAGAATCATACATAGAACAGTTATATATAGAATGTTTAAAAAAAAAGCAAATGCAATCAGGAAAACGAGAGAGAGATGAGAAGAATAGGCAGATTAGGAGAAAAAGGAACTTATAAAATGAAAATATGTGATTATTGTAAGAAGACACTCAACCAATGGATTAAGTATTTATTCATTTATATATAAATTATATATATATGTCTATGTATATAAGGTGTATATATATATATATACATATTTAAAATGTATATATACACATATTACAAACAATAATAAGAGGAGACATTTAGTAAACTTGAAGATATATCTGAAAATGTTGCCCAGAACTCAGCCCAAAGAGACAAGTTAAAGGAAATTTTATAAAAGAAGAATAAAGAGTTGTGAAAAATAGAATAACAAAATCAAATATACACTGAACTGGATTCTAAGAAAGAAAAAGCAAAAGGAATGGAGAGCATGCAATACTTACATGCATAATGACTATAAATTTTCTAGGACCAGTGAATCCACAAAGTATAACATATTTAAAATTGGAAAAACAACTCATGTTACAGTTAGAAACTTTTTAGTAGAAATGCAGAATATAAAGAAATGGCAAAGAGGACAATTTTTAAATTAGTGAGACTTATTTCTCATTCTGTTGACAAAGGAATGACAATTAGAATTAAAGCAGACTTCTCAGCACAACAGAAGGCAGAAGATTGAAGAAAATTACCTTCAAATTTTTGATAGAGACCATTCATCAACCCAGAATCATCTGTGAACAAGGGTAAAATAAAGACATTTAGAGATAAACAGAGTTTGTCATCAAAAGACCTACCATGTAGGAACTCCTAAAGGATGGCTTCAGTAAGAAGGAAAATTATTCCAAAAGGAGAATATAAGAAGCCAAAAATGAATAAATTAAATAGTAAATATACACATAAATCTGAACAAACATTGCATGTATAAAATAATATTTTGAGAAGGAACTCAAATATTGGGTAAAGATAGCATTCATGGGTCAAAGAAGAAATGATAAAGGAAATTAAAGTACTTCTAATGGAATGGTAATGAAAATACTACACAGCAAAAAGCATGCCATGTTGTATAAGCAGTTCAGAAATGGAAATTCATAACAAGTCTCTATATTATAAAATAATAATTTCCCAAAATTAATGAGCTAAGTATTCTACTTATGAATTTAGCAGAAGAAGAAAAAAAGGGATAAATCCAGGGAAAGTGGAAAAAAGGAAATTACAACAAGAGTAGAATTAGGAAAATACCAAAAGAAAAAGGATACAAAAGAGAAGATCAACAAAACCAAAAGTTGAAGAGATGAATCAGTTATAGAAAACTGGAGATAGACTGATCAAAGTAAAAGAAATAAACTAAAAATTAATGAGAATAGTAGTGGGGATAAAATAACAAATATTGTAGGGATTGAAACGATAATGAGTTTACCCAGATCAACTTCATACAAATAAATGTGAAAACTTGTATAAACTAAAGTTGCATAAAAATATTATTTACTAAATATAATTGAAGTCAATAACTTGAATAGTTATTTAACTATTTAATGGGTTTAATAGTTATTTAACTAATACTTTGAATCAGTGGATAAAATTGCTTTAAAATTCAGAGCTTCTGGGACACTTGGGTGGCTCATTCAGTTAAGTGGCTGCCTTCAGCTGAGGTCACGATCTCAGGGTCCTGGGATGGAGCCCCATTAGTCTCCCTGCTCAGTGGGGAGCCTGCTTCTCCCTCTCCCTCTGTTGCTCCCCCTGCTTGTGCTCTCTTGCTCTATCAAATAAATAAATAAAATATTTTTTAAAAAATTTCAGATCTTCTGGTTTAAATAGTTTTAGAAGTCATTTTACCAAACTTTCAAGGAATACATCATTCCAAACATATGTAAACACTTCCAAAGAACAGGAAAAAAGAGGGAATTCTGTGAAGCACATTGTATATGACCAGAATAACCCTAACTGAAAGAGAACCGCAAGAGAAACAATTATAGGCAAATCTCAGAAACATAATTACAAAATTCTAAACTAAATACTAGCCAACAAATCAAGCAGATTATTAAAAAAGCAAACCAAAAAAAGTGGATTTATTTCAATAATGCATGAGGGTTTTAACAGAAAATAATTTATAAATATAATTTCTGTTAGTAGATTAAAGGAGGAAATTCTCAATAGATGCAGAAAAGGCATTTGATATCTAATACTTATTCTTGAGTGTAATTCTTAGAAAACTAGGAACATAAGATAACTTCCTTAAGGTAATTAAAACCAAGAAAATATCCTTCTTAGGGAGGAAATACTAAAGTAAATCTCCTAAAAACAGGAACTATATGAAAATGCCTACTATCATTGTTTCTACTAAATATTATAGGTTCTAGTCGTTTCAATTAGATGAAAATAAATAATATAACATAATGATATGAATTGTAAAAGGAAAACTCACATTATCTCAGATATGACTTTATACAAAGAAATTTTCACCAAATTTATATACAAGTTGTTTAAATAATTAGACTGTATCAAGGTGGCTGGCTATAAAAGTTCAGTTGCATTTCTGCATACCAGCAGCAAACAGCAAACATAATTTTCAAAGAAATTACATTTGTAATAGCAACATAATCTGTGAAATATTTGGGGATAAACCTAAAACATATCTCAATATATGCAAAACAATTGTAAGACTTTACAGAAAGACATTTAAAAACACTCAAGTAAATGGAGAGTCTGCATTCATGGATCAGTGAGACTGTCATAGAAAGGTAATTTTTCCCTCAAATGATATGTAGACTCAATCGAATTCTAACAAAAACCCTCACATGTCTTTTTGTAGAAATTGACAAACTGACTCTAAAATTAATGTGGCAATGAAAATAAAAGACGGACAATGAGGGGTGCCTGGGTGGCTCAGTCGGGCATCTGACTCTTGATCTCAGCTCAGGTGTTGATCTCAGGGTCATGAGTTCAAGCCCCACATTGGGCTCCACGCTGGGCATGGAGCCTACTTAAAAAAAATACATAAAGAAATCCTATAAAACAATCAGAAAAAGTACAGCCTAATAAAAAATATCAACCTATAAAACTTGAAACTAACTAAAAAAGTAAAATGGATATTTTGAGTAAAAAAATCAAACTATATAAAAAATATGCTCAATTTCATTAATAATAAAGAAAATGTGAATTGAATTGAAACCACAATGACATAACATTTTATACACACTAGATTAGCAAAATTAAGAAATCTGATATTTTTAAGAATTGAAGATGATGTCGAACAATAGGAACTCATGCTATTAGAATGGGTGTAAATTGAAAAATCATTTGGGGTAAAAATTTTATAAATTTCTATATTTTCATATCCAGTGACTCAGCAGTTTTACTGCTATATATATACTGCAAAAAAATCTTACATGTGTGATTAAGAAAATATTCTAGAATGTTTAAGGAAACATTTTTTTTGTTAGTTGGGTTTTTTATATTTTTATTTAAATTCCAGTTAGTTAATATACAGTGTAATATTAGTTTCTGGTGTACAATATAGTGATTCAACAATTCCATACAACACCTGGTGTGTGTGTGTGTGTGTGTGTGTGTGTGTGTGTGTGTGTGTGTGTATCTCACATCTTCTTTTTCCATTCATCAGTCGATGGACACTTGGGCTGTTTCTATGATTAGACTATTATAGATGCTGCTGCTATAAAAGATGATGCTGTTGGGGTGCATGTATCCCTTTGAATTAGTATTTTTGTATTTTGGGGGTAAATAGTAGTGTAATTACTGGATGGTAGGATAGTTCTATTTTTTTTTTTTACCTTTTGAGGATTCTCCTCACTGTTTTCCAGAGTGGCTGCCCCAGTTTGCATTCCCACCAACAGTGCAAAAGGGTTCCCCTTTCTTGTTTTAGGAAACATTGTTAAAAAAATCAATTTCGGGGCGCCTGGGTGGCTCAGTCATTAGGCATCTGCCTTCAGCTCAGGTCATGATCCCAGTGTCCTGGGATCGAGCCCCGCATGGGGCTCCCTGCTCCGAGGGAAGCCTGCTTCTCCCTCTCCCACTCCCCCTGCTTGTGTTCCCTCTCTGTCTTTCTCTCTGTCAAATGAATAAATAAAATCTTTAAAAAAATCAATTTCATCAAGAAAGGGACTAAATTATAGTATAGTGGGACATGAGTAATGTATAGTAGTGAAAATGAATGGATACTATATATAAATGTGCTTGAACATAATGTACAAATGAATGGTGTGAACAGTGTAATGTCTCAGCATGCTAAACTTAGAAACATAATGCAATCTCAGAAGACTACATACACTATAACAATATTTGTAGAAATTTCAAAGACCTACAAAACTAAATAATGTGGTATTTGTGCACTCATACAGATGGGATAATACTTTTTAAGCAAGGATATGCCAGGCAGGCCTTTCTTGACAAATGCAGAACTCTTCTAACAGACAGTGTTCTCTCTGGTGCTCCCAAATGCCTGGCCAAGACTTTCAGAATTGCACTGCCTCTGAGACATTTTCTACCCAGTCCTGTTTCTTCACCTCTTTTTTCAGAGGACTCAGACATGCACTGTGCATGTGTTCGGAAAGCTCTCCTTGTCTAATTGATCTCTTTCCCATTTTACCACACTTGTATTTCTGTCCATAAATATCTTCAACTTCATTTTGAAATGATGATGGAATGATTTGTAATCTGCTCACCAGAAGACCCAAATTTACACAATCATAGAACTTTTAAAAAAATTTACCTTAATGACATATATTCCTTAGAAATACTGTTCGTGGAAAAACCTTTGGGAAATGCTATTTTAAGTCAAAATTTATTGCTGCCAAGTGTAGAAATTATAAAAACATGAATGTTTGTTTTAGTTCATTCAGAGTTTTATAGCAAGAAAATATTATTTTAAAGTGATGTATATATCCTTTTTTCCTCTTAATTTTTTTTCTTTATTTTCAGAATGAGGGCTTTGGAAAAATAATATGCATTGCCACAGTAAATCACACCCATTATCTTTATTAAATAACTGCTCTCCTGAGGTGTAGTTTTGTTTATTTCACTGAAGCATGAATTTGAATCAAGAGCTCTAAGGAAGAAAAAATAAAAGTAAATATTTTTGTTCTATTTTTATTAAATTTTAAACATTACATAGTTCTATAACTAAATAAAATTAAATAATTTAATATGAAACTCTTAATTCAAACTGCTGAAAAAAAACAATGAATTAGTTATAACTCATTGAGCATCACAAAATATTCTATGCCTCACAAATAACCTATAATCAGAAACATTTTGACAGCCTCATTTTTTTATTTCTATGGATGAAAATAGTTCCAATAAACTAATGAAACCAAACCCCTTTGACTTTTTTTTTAGCACTATAATAGAGTTAAAGTTTTCTAAAGCACTAGCTAGAAGTACATAAAGAACTGTAAAACTTTTCATACATTTTGACCCAAATATTTCCACCTGGAAAAAACTCCTTAAGATAAAATATACTAATTTTTGGAAAGGCCATTCTGTACAAAGATTATACCATCATCACAATTCTAATTGTTTTTTTAAAAATGGAAATAATTCAAAGACCTAATAAGAATATTATATTAGCTAATCAAGCTATGAATCCCATATGATGAAATTCTAGAATTCAAATGTGGGAAACTATCAGAGCATTAGAAAAATGTATGTGAAGCAATAAGTAAACTTACAGAAATAGTTTAGAAATAAAATAGCTTACAGCTATATAAAATATGACAAATTAATCATACACCTAGAGATGACCTCATGAGAGTTAAATCACAAATAATTTTTAAAAAGTGAGCAACTAAAATGTCAACAATATATAAAATATCTTAGGAAATCACTCATTCATTTATTAAAATAGGTGTATTAAACTCTCAGGTGGCAGACACCTCTAGTAGGTATTATAAATTTTTGTTGGAATAAACCTCAAATTCTGGAACTTGCAAAAAAATAATCTAAGTTAGAATTCATGTTTTCAAGTACTTATCAAGACTAGAAAATATTTGGTTTCAAAATTATGATTGTATTTTTATTTGGAGCAATTAAATAATTCTTTTGGATAGGCATATTGAAATCAAAGACTACATTCATTACTTTAATGATGTAAAGTTTAAATGAACCTCTCTTCATAAAGCATTCATACTGGATACTTTTTAAAATGCATTTGTCTTAATGCTTTTGAATGTCCTTCCTTGGTACTCTTGTAAGGGAGGCTGAGTTAACAGCCTATTATTATGTACTCCTTACTGAGCTGTTAATAGCTTTACAGTCTTTCAAAGAATACACCTGCTGCTCATAAAAACATTTATGTTGCTACAGAATTTGGCTGTGTTTTAATATCATGTATTTGCAGTGACCTTGTAGAATCCATACTAATCTGATTTTTTAGGGGAACAAACAAAAATAGAAATCTGTCCATTTACTTGGTTATCTCAGTGGAAAATTAGAAAATAATTTGATTATTGTTTAAGGGCTTTAATACCTGAAAAGTTGTTTTTCTTTAATGGTTTAACTTTGTTGGTAATTTTATATACTATTTGAGTTTGTTTAGATTTTTATTCTTGAGATTTTGTTGTCTCAATGTATGTATGTTGAAAAACACAGGTTTATATTCCTATATAGCTGTATATTTTAATTAGAAACTGGTGACTTAAATACTATTAGAAATATCAACATTTCCACAGATAAAAAAAAAGTATTATAATTAATTTAGATCCTCCTTAAACCTTTAGTAACAGAAAATCATAAGTCTGTAATGAGAAAATGTGAAGTTTTAGCTGAGGAAATATTCTGCAGTTCTTCATGGTTGAATGCAACATAAATTAATTGTTTTTGGCCAAGTTTCAGTTGGCAAAGGCAAATTGCTCCCAGAACCTGTGTTTGATCCTTCTATTTCATGCAAGGACATTTAAAGAAGACAATCAGTGCAATCAGTATTTCCATATGTCCTTTGATTCTTGTGATTTCATGGGTATGTGACAGCAGGTGGAGGGATTGAAATCTTTCTGTCCTAATTTAGTTATGCCTGAATGTGTGTAGCTATTACAACTGCTGTTATAAAAAACTCCTTGGAAATTTTCCTCCTATTTAGTGAATTATGCATCATAACAGTTTTATCTTAGCATGTTTAACAACTTTATATTTTAACAAAAAGACCATGTATAGACCTAGTTCAATGTTTGGTTAGCATAGTAATGAAGGTCTTTTATTGCTGCCCAGCAACAACATGGCTGATAAATGGAGGTAGTTGGCAGATGTATAATCCCTCTTAGCTCCTGAAACATGTCACAAGGATTATTACATTCAAATCACTATTTTAAATCTCAGATTGGTGTCATTGTATACCAGTGAAGGCAACATTAACTAGTCAACTGGTCATGTCCACAGACGCAAGTAACTGACTTGAGGACCAAGTCACTGACTCTAAGAAAGGATCTGTCATTTGAAGAAATCTGTAGACATTAGTGTTATTCTCACATAGGTCTCAACTGCACACCTAATCACCTAAGGCATCAGACACCTGGGCACTTTGCTGACTTATCCTACTAACTTTCTTGACATTGAATTAAAAAATGAAAGTTTCTGTGGTTCTGGGTGATTAATTTACTAAATAGCCAAAGCAATTTTCATCCACTAACTCAGAATATAGTTCATTATTAAAATTATATCTTGGGCGCCTGGGTGGCTCAGTCAGTTGAGCGTCTGCTTTTGGCTCAGGTCATGATCCCTGGGGACCTGGGATTGAGTGCTGCATCAGGCTCCCTGCTCAGTGGGAGTCTGCTTCTCCCTCAGCTCCTCTTCCCTGCTCGTGATCTCTCCCTCTCTCTCTCTCTCATACTCTCTCTCTCAAATAAATAAAAATCTTTAAAATGAAATAATTTCCTAGTCTAAGTGACAGATGTTTCCAGAAACTACATGGACATCTATTTAATAACATCAATAGCAACAATAATCATTCTATATTACATTTGAAAAGGATGTCCCAGTTTAGAAATCGCTTTCATATACATTCTTATTTAATCCATCACAACAAATTTGTGCAGTGGCTGGAACTGAGGTTTTTATGCTCATTTTTTTCATCTTATTATACCGTGGCTCAATAATATTATGACATGCTGAAGGTCATCTCTCCTGTGAGTCACAGAAACATGACCTTGTGTCTCTGCATTCCAATCCCATGCTTTAATCAGTAAGATCACTCAGTTTATCAGTAAATATAGAAGATCATATATATATATATGTATATATATATATATAAAAGATCCTGTTGAGACTATAACAGAATTAGAAATCCCCATTTAAAACCTAGAAAATCCTTCATCTTCTGATTTGTAGCATAGGTATCCTCCTAAACTCACTATGATGAAAAAATTGAAATAAAAGTACAAATAAAAGAAATTAGCTTGGCTAATTCTTTCTAGGTTGCCTTCATAGGTGAGCTTAGATACACAATTTAATTGTGATAGAAGAAATAACATTTTTATTCTTCCAAATGATCCTCTTGACTTATGTAAAAAGAGAGAGTGAATATGTGAGAGTAATAAATGCCATAAAACAGTAACAAAATGTAATCTAGCTCAACCTTTGCTAGACTAAGTACTTTGAATTTCAGAGGCTCATAGTACTATGGTTAGGACTGTAGATTATTTATGATATATAGAATCTAGATTAACTGTTTTCTTTACATTTATGTTTGTCAATATATTAATAAAAAGGGAATATAATATCTAGTATACTTAATGTATAAAATTCTTAGTGATGTGTGGCTTTATTGCAATATTTGATATTGGAAGCTACATAGTGTAATAATACAGAATCCAGAGCTATACAATCTGGATTCAAATCCCACCCTACCACTAACTTCCTGAGTGACCTTGGGCAACTTACAACCTACAACCTCTCTTAAGTCTTGTCATTTGTAAAACCTACTTCATAGAGTAGCTCTGAGGATTTTCTGAGTATTGGGAGTACTTATAGAGCCTGCCACATAGTAAGTACTAACAAAGTGTTAACATTAAGAAAAAAAAAATTTAACTGCATTATGTTCTGTTTATACTTTCAGTTGATTTGTTTTGACTAATTTAACCTGTCATTTCAGGCTAAAACTTTATAAATCCTTCCAAAGAATTAGATAATTGGGATGTTTAAGTTGAGTACATTTTATATGTTATGATAGAATCTTCAAAATAATAATCTGTAAATATTATATCTCATGCATCTGTGGATCTAGAATTTAAACCAAATACAACAGGGCCAGCCCATCTCTGCTGCACAGTTTCTGGAACCTCAGCTGAGAGGATAGAAAATAGGCTAGGGACTGGAACACCTGGGGACTGGCCGCGCATCATCCTCTCCTTATCATCACCTCTGCCCTCCCTCATGCTCTCTCTTCCTTTGCACTCCCTCTTTCTCTTTCCCCTCTCACCTCATGACCTCTCTCCCCAAGGGCCCTCCACATGGTTTTCTTGGGATTCCATGAAGTTCAGCAGTCTCAGCCTAATCCTACTTCCTAGACTGCAATGAGTTCCAAGACCAAGTTGAAAACAGCCTGTTTCCTTAGAGGCTGAACCAGTAACCGACAGTTTATCACTTTTACTTTACTGGTCAAATCAGTCACAGGCTAGACCAGATTCAAGGGGAGGGGGCAGAGTCCTGACTCTTCAGTGGGAGGGGTGTGAAGGAGTTTGCAACCATCCTTAATTTGCCATACTACTTGATTTTAAGACCTGCATAATATTACATTATGTGCTTTGCTTCTAATTTATACTAACTTTAAAAAAAATATTTTTCAGTAATTTTGAATGTGTATGAAATGCTGAAAATTCAAAGTCTATTTAAATAATTATATCTGAAAGTATTGCAGAGCAAAAAGAAAAAAATCATTCATAAAAGTAAAGAAAAAAGAGAAAACTTCCACAAAGAAGTTTTTCCAGTTCTTAGAATTTGGACTATATATTGTGTTGTGCCAGTGTATTCCTTACAAATAAAATAGTTATACAGATCAAATTATCCAAACTTGGAAATAAGGAGATATCTGCTGGTCCAAGGAAAAAGCATCCATTACTAACACTGCCAACCCTCCCAAGTACAAACTGCATGAATATTTAAAATGGGCAACATCTGTGGCCACAGAACAGTGACTGCTTTACTATGGTGGGATTATTTTTCCTTTTACTCTCAATTTAATTTACTGCTTCATCATACGTAGTTTTCTCTCATTCTAACTTGATTTCAAAACTAGTTTATGTATATGAGTAAATAAATAATATATATCCATTTTAATGCATCCACTGTTTGATAATGATACAAATTAAAATAATGTTACCAGGAAATGAGTTTGCTTTGCCTTCAATTCCTCTACATTTATTTAACACTGTCTGTGGTCATCGACATATTTACAAGTTCCTTTGGTTTAAAATACCCACACTGGAAATAGAACTGTGTGTGTGTGTTCTGTGGGAAACCGTCAACTACAGCAATCCGTTTATTACTATTATATTACTTATTTTCTCGCAGGGATGAAATATTAGTTTTCCCTCACAGTATCTAGATAAACTTACATTTTATTATAAATCTTGAGGCATTCATTTGATGCACATTTTAATATTACCAGTCCTCTGAGGAAATTCAAAATCAATGACTGCGTAGGATCATTAACTGAGAATATTGAGTTATTTAGAGTATAATGTGATACTTTTCAAGTCAAGATGATATCACTTCTAAAGGAAGTTTAAAATATTTTGGTGAGGTGGGACTATGTTCCTTCAAACTTAAATTACACTTTGTAGCTTTGTAGATCAATCTTAACAGATATCTTTGTTTTAATTTTGAACATTTTGTCATCAGATCACAATTAAGACCATAAACAAATATAAAAAAATAAAGTTTCATCATGGTGACAAAACATATTTAAATGGAAAAGATAAAAATGAAAAATAAATCTGCAGAAAGTGTTTCTGTCTTATTCCAAATGAGGTTAAGGAATTCTCATGCTTGTATGTTTAAGTGACTTTATGCTTTCTTTTCAATGCAAGAAGCAGTCCTTATATCACGTTTTGTGGCCAGTTTGGACAAATGTAAGACTTTACCTGATATTCACAAATGATACTGTTTCCAGTGGAGGCTTTCGTACAAAATGTTTTTTTTTTCTTATTCTACAAGCATTCTCACTCTAGTGAAATTCTACCCATCTTAACTTCCTTATTATTTGCTTCCATTCTGTTGGAAAATCTAGCAACCATGAGATAGTTTTAGAGGCCAGTCACCTGCATTTGCTCTAGTTATCTCATTTTCAAAGATTTGTCTTCTGCTATCCTTTATTTTTCTTACCTGTTAGGTATTTCAGTTAGCACTATTGTGAAAAAACTGTTTTATATTTTTGCTTTTTAAAAAACAGATTCTCTTTTCTAGCTTTATTATTTTTTAAATCCACGTTGCACAGTTAGGTAGAATTAACCAAGGCACCATGCATGAGTTGCCTTTCTAGGTTATACCACTCCATTCAGCCATATTATTCTAATAATTTAACTTTGAAAACATTCATTTTGACATTTAGAATACCATTTATATTTGAAGAAGTCAAAATGTCTGTATTAATGTTTCCAAAGGTATTTAGTGTTTTTTTCTCTCTAGGTGGCATTTATTTACTAACTTATCCCAATTTTATTTTCAAAGTTGTTTTTATCTAGCTTTTAGGTAGCTGTTTTAATACTTGATCTAAACTTCAGGCTTCAGTGGGAATTTGAAATTTTTCTAAAAATGTTTAGTTTAAACGAAGTATAATCCTTAAATATTCTTATGATTATTTTTCCTTCTCATTTCCTCCTTTTAGATAAAATAATTTTACCAACCTTCAATACTCTAATAAATATAATTTTTTAATGTTTTATTGTTACATGTATTTCCTCCTTTTTCTATCTGTATATGTGTTACTATGACAAAATTTACACTCGCTTTTAAAACTCATGCAAAATTATCAAAAACATTAAGAATTAATTACAAATTTAAAATTATCTATGATGTACTTTTAAGAAAATCATTAAGAACTTTCGAGTGGGAGGGCACCTGGGTGGCTCAGTTGGTTAAGCGACTGCCTTCGGCTCAGGTCATGATCCTGGAGTCCTGGGATCGAGTCCCGCATCAGGCTCCCTGCTCAGTGGGGAGTCCGCTTCTCCCTCTGACCCTCCCCCTTCTTGTTCTCTCTCTCTCTCATTCTGTCTCTCAAATAAAATAAATAAAATCTTTAAAAAAAAAAGAACTTTCGAGTGGGAGGCACTTTCTTCAGGGATAGCTATTCAAGCTTTAAACATTTAATTTTTGCTTGAACACCCTTATAAATATTTATAGAGTCATAGAGCACAAAAGAAAAGCCTATATCCTTTCTGTATGAAGATAGGTTACATGAAGACAGATGGGAATGTTAAAACTGAATAAATATTAAGAGATATGTATTAACAGATATTTCAACACAAATCTTAGTTTTTCATAAGCATATAGTTTTGCAAAATATATTTTGGCAAGTAGAATATTGGATGTTCTCCACAACGTTCCTAAAAAAACCAAGCCAGCTATACTGATATAGTATTACTGTATTTTGATTGTGGAAGTACTATAAGCCTGCAAAACAATTTTTCTCATCTCTCATTTGAATTGTCATTAATTTGTGCAAACTGATTTTAAATTGCTATACCAACAGACAGAATTTAAAATCTAAACTTATAGAACAATTAATTCATTAATTTCTCTCTTCAATCATTTGGCTAATATGAGAGCCTATAATATTCTAGGCATACTGCATTAAGCAATGGGAATATAAAGGTTAAAAGGGAACCAAAACACACACAATTTTTTTTAAAAAGACCTCTCATCAGCATCTGCAGAATTACATTAAGGCACAAGCCTATCATTGCCCCAGATTAAATGTACCACCTACCAATAATAGTCCTAAAATAAAGAAATTGTGCTATAGTACACATCTGCTGGAGCCTGTAAAAAAAGTTTTACACATCATTTTGCTTTATCCCTACAACAAGCTTGATCCTTTGAGGTGATATAACCTTCCCAATCTTCTATAGATGAACTGGCTACAACTAGGATCCTATTGGTCTCATCCTAGGACCAATATTTTCTAAAGATCACACTATAGTAATTTAGCTATTTCTCCTAACAATATATTTAACCACTCTTTCAAGCAGTTAATTATTACATATAAGTTATCTGTTTTTGATAATCAATTATGAATGTTTAATTCCAGATCAATATCCTATCATCAGGTGTCCATTTGTGCCATCTCCTACTATTGCTTAACATTTACTGTTCAAGGAATGCAATTAAGTTTCATTGGAGGTGAAACATGATACATACTGGAAAGAATATAAGAAAAAAATCATGAATGCATTTCAAAGTGATTTGGGGTTACCTCCTATTTTGGATCCCTGGGGCTAATCAAGAGTTGATTGTCGTAAATTATAGCCGTGGTATGTGAAATGATACGTCTCCAAAAATTCCGTCAGAAAGTAGTTGTGTATTCAGAATACCGACTTCTACATTTTTCTTACTTATGCATGATTAGTAATTTGTTATAGCGGTGGCCAGTTTTTACCTAAGAAAACATGTTAGAACACCCTACCCACTGGTGTAGAATACCCTACCAACTAGCTTGTTAACCCCTTCTTTTCCCAATTAAAACTCTGTCTTATGTATATCAATAAATGTGAGAAGAGAATAATCATTCTAGCTTGTTTATCTCTCTGGGACAATCACCTTTGTTGGGCACCAGGCCCATCTCCCCCACTGGTGGGGTTAACTTTGATCTGCTCACAGGAGAATCAGTGTGAGCTAGAAGCCATCCTTTGTTGCACTCCTACTTGGAAGCAACAGTTTCAGTATCCAGTTCCCAATAATATGTGAGCAGAACTATACCAGGTATCCCCTGTGGTGAATGATTTAGGTATTCCTCTGTGGATATCCATCACTAGACATATATTAAACCCTAACTATGTATCCAGCCCTCCTTTGCTTTTTTGTTTTTGTTTTGTTGAGGGAAATATAGACCACATGTCTGAAGAAATTGCAGTCTGCTTGGGGATATGTATTGACACACACCAAAATAACTAGAGGAAGGGACCAGATTGTATAAAATTATTCCATGATTCTTTGAATCATTCTTTGAAAATCCTGCAACAAAATAAAAAAATTTTTAAAAACCTCCCCAACTCACCCCCAAAATTTATTCATTTGAAAATTTAAAATATAATCTTAAATATCACCTATTAAAGGGTAACAAACTTAAATTATAACTTGTTTTCAAGTGACAGACGTTGAGATACGCATACATCCAAACCTGTGTAATATGATCAATGCAGGAAAAAAAAAGTGTAGAAAGTATAAGATTTTTAAAAATTAATTAAATTGAATCAATAAAAGTATCTTTGATTTTGAAAAGTCAAAACCAAGTTCTTAAAAGACTGAGTTCTTTTAAAAAAATAAAATCTTTTTTAAAAAATCAAAACCAAGTTCTTAAAACAAACAAGCTTGCCAAGAAGGTGGAAAATGTTACTTATGGAAGAGATTTTTAATGATGGGACAAAACTAGATATAAATTTACAACAATAAATCTAAAACATAAATTTAGTAGATAATTTTCTCTTACTTACCAAAATTAAACTAGAAGACAATCCGAATATAGGATAAAATAATGTTAAAAGCTGGTTAATATCTTCTCCCAAAATGGTCCATTTCAATTAAGTTTTCAAGGAATAGATAATTCCCATGTTATATAAATTATTCCAGAACATTAATGAGGAAGTTTCATAATATATTCTCTAAATACAATCTAATCCAAATGTCACAACCAGAAATTGATAATAAAAATGGGAAAATATAAAAAAAATTCTAGGCCAAGATCACCTATATACATAGATTTAAATATTCTAGTTGAAATATTATCAAATTGAATCCAAAATTGCAGTAAAAATTATAATATATTGTGAACAAGAATTAACTAGTAGAACTTATCTTAGGAATGCAAAGATAGTTCTTCATAAGTATATGCATTAAGGTGAAAAAACATATAATGAACTTGAAAAATTCAGATAAATTGTTTTATAACATTCAGAATCCATTTCACATTTTAAAAACACAATACAAATGTAATTACAGTATAAGAAAAAAGAAAAGTCTTCAACTGGTTATCCAAAAACCTAAGTCAGATGTAATTATGTTTAACAGTTGCACATTAATAACCATTCCATTAAAGAACAAAGGAAAATAAAGTTCCTGCTTTTACTTCTACTATGCAATATGCTACTAAAGGTCTTAGATTGTAATAAGAGAAGAAAAGTAAGGAATTTTCCTTTTGGTTTCTACAGTAAAATGTTATGGATTTATTCATTCAGGTTTTGCACAATTTTTTGTCATATACTCAAGTATTGTAAGGTTTCTATTGATATAGTAACTGGAATATTTTAAAGTAGAATTTTAATTGGTCATTGCTAGTATATAGGAAAGCCACTGATAGTTGTATGTTGGCTATCTGACTTCACTTATTAGTTGCGAATCTTTCCAGTTAATTCTCTAGGGATTTCTTGGTAGAAAATCATAAATGGCAGATAGAAAGTAATGGTTTATTAGTTCAATCATTTACGAGACAGTTCCCACATATTAAGAAAAAAATACTGCTTTCAAATTTCAGTAAGATAATTAAGTTATGTTTTAGGAAGAACTCTTCTCTACACCTTATGGTTTGGCTAGAGTAGAATAAGATTCTTTCTCTCTAAAGGTCTCTTAAGGGGTGCGTGGGTGGCTTAGTTGGTTAGGCGTCCCCCTTCGGCTCAGGTCACGATCTCAGGGTCCTGGGATCGAGTCCTGAGTCGGGCTCCCTGCTCAGCTCAGAGTTTACTTCTCCCTCTCTCCTTGACTGCTGTTTCCTCAGCTTGTGCTCTCAATCTCCCTCTCTGTGTCAAATAAATAAGATCTTTAAAAAAAAAATGTTTTTAAAAGATCTCTTAAAAAAGAATAGATCAACACTTCAGTGGGATGAATTAAGGCAACTAATAAAAGAATGGAAATGGATGAGTTTTTAATACTATGAGCTCTTTTATGATTATGCCTATTTTACAGGCATGCTATAACTTCAATTCCTGGGTTCACACAGCTCATTCTGATTCTCTGTTTTGCAAGTCCTGCAACTGCAGTGCATTAGGAGTTGATAATTTTCTCAGAGATTGATTCATTTCAATTAAATCAAAAAAGAAACTGAAGAAGCAATCAGAATGTCCATGCATTAATTTTATGGAAGCCTGTTCTTTCCAGGAAGAAACACATTTATGTCTACTTCTATGGCACTTGGGAATTCACATCAGCAATCAGAAGATTGCATGATCAAAGTGAAGATATGAAAAATCTTAAGAAATCTTTCATCCAGGGTATAATATATAAGTACCTGCCTCCATGTAAGGCTCATTCTTAATAGGGACACATGAAATAAAACCCACCAGATCAGTGCCTCTCTCCTTCAGGAGCAATCATTACACCCTAAGCAGATCTAGTACTCAAGCTTTTCTTTTCTTAAGGTCATGTGAAAGAACTTTCTTTTAATCAAGTAAAATATTTTCAAAATTGTTAATACAATTGTTTAGGCAACAAGATTCTTTGATAACCATTCAAACTTTGTTTTTAGGCCATGCAGTTCTTGATTTTTTTTTCAGAAAAAAAAGATATCTTTCTGCAGATAGTAAGTCATGTTCTAAATGTGGTTTTAATTTGTTTAGTTTTAAGAGTATTATTGTGGAGATGTCTCCCACAGGCTTCTATCATGTATTGTTTAATGAATGTGTGTGTGTGATAGCAGCTGGGACTGAGCGGCAGGGTGAGAAAGACAGACACAGAAATGGAGAGAGACAAGGGATTAAAAAAAATGACTTAGATGTGGATGACACCGGAGGGTATTATGCTGAGCAAAATAAGTCAATCAGAGAAAGACATGTATTATATGATCTCACTGATATGAGGAATTCTTAATCCCAGGAAACAAACTGAGAGTTGCTGGAGTGGTGGGGGATGGGAGGGATGGGGTGGCTGGGTGATAGACATTGGGGAGGGTATGTGCTATGGTGAGTGCTGTGAATTGTGCAAGACTGTTGAATCACAGACCTGTACCTCTGAAACAAATAATACATTATATGTTAAAAAAAAAAAAAGAAGAAGAAGAAGATAACAGAAGGGGAAGAATAAAGGGGGGGAATCGGAGGGGGAGACGAACCATGAGAAACTATGGACTCTGAGAAACAAACTGAGGGTTCTAGAGGGGAGGGGGGTGGGGGATGGGTTAGCCTGGTGATGGGTATTAAAGAGGGCACATTCTGCACGGAGCACTGGGTGTTATACGCAAACAATGAATCATGGAACACTACATCAAAAACTAATGATGTAATGTATGGTGATTAACATAACATAATAAAAAAGAATGACTTAGGCAACTCCTGGCAGAGCCATTAAAATCCACGGCAATACTGTTTTATTTTCTTAGGAATCTATAGCTTCAGTCTGCTAGCCAATAGAACAAGATCTTTACCTTTGACTTAATGAAAACATTGCTAAAATAATGATAGTAGTAAATAGTAATAATAATGATTGTGATAGTGCTAATTTTTTGGCCTATTTCTAATCATTTTACAGTTGGTATGACTTGAAATGATAAAAGAAAATCCAGCAGTTCTTTAATCTGTCCTCTTAGTACCATTCTATGAAAAAAGCCATTCAGGTACCTTCATACATCAAAAATTCTAGAAGGATCTCTCAAACCTTATCAAATAAATTGTATTCCCAGCCCTGAACAAGAATAGTTTATGTTCCATGCAAGATTCGATGAGTGATAAGCCCCCTGTATTTCCTGGAATCTGTCTATGTGACACACTATGAAAAAGAGAATGAAAATAAAGGCAGGATGCATGGATGTGTTAACCATATTAGAAAATAATTTTATCTTTGAAATAACTAGGTAAAACCTTTAATGTTGAGAACTGTCTCTGTCATTGAGGAGATATTCCTATAAACATATTCTGATGCCATCAAATCATTGCTATCTGGCTCACAGGTTGTCTTTAAAGTTATTTCTAGTGATTAGATGATCAAAACTGTAAATGTAAAATGTAAAGACATGACTTTGGCTCAAAGTCTAATCTATAAGCCTATTTGCCCTAGACACATCTGCCTTAAGTGGACATAGTGAAAAAGCACAACTTGAATGGAAACTAACTAGTTATGTGACTTGCTTTGGTAAGTGACTTATGCTTTCTTGACCAGTTTCATCGTATGTTGAAATACGAAATAATTACGAAATTATTCTCATATCTTTATGAGAATAAAGATATTATCAGTTCTTCTTGCTTCACAAGATTATTAAAAATATTACATAAAGAATGTATATTATGCAGCATGACATAAATCATGGTTCTCTTATGATTGCTGGTCTATCTTTAGATCTAAATGTTTTTAGAAAAAAGTCTGCAACATTTTTAATCACACATAATCCAATTAATTTAAAATTAAATAGTAAAACAAAGAGGAAACATCTCACTGAAGTCTCCCTAGACCCAAAGATCTTAAGAGAAAGCAAAGCAGCCAAATGATGACCAGTGTGTGGGTCTATTGACTCTCCTTCCACTGGTGGGAGAGTGGTCAACCAAGAGTGAGATAAGGGCTGACAAGAATGCGTCACAGTAGAAGAGAGGGGACTTGTATTGCTGACATAAACATAATTATAGACTTTAATTGCTTAGTTAGAACTTTGGTGATTATGTAACGTACATCTGTCAGAGTGCCCTAGAATCCCCCTTAAACGTAGTGGGCATTCAGTGTCTCTGGAATGAATGAATGTGCTATATGAGTAAATCAAATTCTTCAAGGTGACTTACCAAGATACATAATGTAAGTAGAACCAAGACCAAGCCCAAGACAAGAGAAGTCCAACCCAGAATTCTCTACAGGCTGCTGTCGTTGATACGGGCTATGCTAACACTGATTTTAGAAAGATGTAACCGTAGGAACTGGGCACCTTAGCCTATTTCTTTTCACTAAGTTGTGATGCTAATAAGATCCAGAATCTGGTAAGAACATCCCTTTTAATTACCATGAAGAGTTGACATCTACAGAGATAAATCTAGATTCAGTAGTTAGGGTAAATGAAAGGTTGCATGTGCCAATAAGACTAGAGTCCCCCAAAAGCTTTGATTCTCAGCAGCTGGGAAGGAGCGGTGTCTAAGCTGTAGGATCTACACATGGGAAGAGAACGGTGAGGTCAACATCTCTAGCATTCAGTTCATGCACATTCTGTTTGACCATGCCTCATGTTCACACTATTTGGTTCTGAACTATTTTAAAAATATATAGAGATACAAATATATAAAATGGAAATTGTATATATATTTATTTTTTTAAATGATATACATAACAATATAGTAAAGTACATCATTACTAATTTTTTTTCTCACAATTGGTGCTATTACTCGTGCTCATCCAAGGAGAAAGGGTGCAACAAGCTGTTTTACTTTCAGCAGCAAATATTAACGGGAAAGACTGCCTGTGTGCTCAGCAATGAGCATCCACTATCTTATCGATTGTTCAGTGCAACCAGTGGGATTATGCTTCACTTTATGCCACTTATTTACTGCCTGACAACTTTTCTTGAACTATAAAACTGTACAAGTGACAATCCTATATCTGTCTACCACAAAGAATTAAAAAATCATATAGTTTTGGAAATTAGTAAATACTTAGAACTGATTGATAATACACCATATGAAAACTTATTGTAGTACTGAAAGTGAAACTTGCAGACTTACCTTGTATATTTGAGAAAGATATACTGACAATTAATGAGCTAAGCATGAAATGCAAGAAGTTAGAAGACTGCATAATTAACACAAAGAAACTAGAAAGAAGAAAGAAAATTTATAGTAAGAGCAGATATTAAACGTAATAGAAAACAAAGATGCAATTAGATAAAGCCTAAAGTTGTTTCAAACCTCTGGAAAGCTTTATCAAGAGAAAAAAATACAAAACTAAATAAAATTAAGAATGCAAAAGGGATTTCACTATGGATTTAGTGAAGATGAAAAACGTATTTAAGAGTTTTATGAACAACGGGATGGATTACCTAGCAAATTGAACACATGCATGTCATAAAACCAGCAATTCCACTGTGGTACAAACTCCAAAAAATACTTGCACACATATCCCACTCAAACATGTCAGAATTCAGCTTGTGAGGAGGAATAAAGAGGTCTAGAATGTTCTGTGGCAAAGGATGGTCTCTCCTTGGTGACTGCTACTTAAAATTGGAGTTGATACATCAGCAGAAGCAATTAGCCAAAGTTCTGGGACTACAGTGCCCTAGTTGTAATGGATAAGTGCTAACTTGGCTTCCCAAGAGCTTGGAAACAGCAAGAAAGAGGGCTGCTATACACTGGAAGGAAGAAACCCTCAAGAGTGCTGTTTTCTGAGTCCTCCTCTTTGGCAAGCTGAGAAGTGGCAAGATGTTGAGACAAGTCATCACTGCACTGCTGTGATTTAGGCTGAGGAACCTTGTAAGCACATTTCCTACTTGAGGATTTGTATTCCAGAGATGGAGTAGCTACAGTTACACTTTTGTATATAACAGCAGAATGCTAAAAGCTGTTTGCAAAGGTGTTCTTTCCTCCCTGTAACTTTACTGAGTAAGAAATTACTATTTAGCTACATTTTGATGAAGCAACAAAGACAGTGTGTCATTGGTGTGCTGCCATTCTAAGAGCAGATTTTTGCAAACTGTATCTTCTCCCTTTAAGGATAAGATGAAGTTTATTTTTTCAGGGCTTTAAAACTTTTTTCTCAGTCATCATTTCATATTGTGAACGACCACTCTAAATACACCATAACTCTTACATTGAGAAATTCTGCAAAAGGTGGACTATTCTCTTGTATGTGAGATTGAAAATCCAAAAAGTTTTGCAAATTTCTACCAGAAACAATATCATCTCTTCTAATAGTGCACAAGCAATTTTTTTTCTCTACTCTGCAATATGGGTGTTAAGCTGCCTAATTGTAAAGTCCTTGATCTTAGCTCCTTCTTTTAGCACTTAATTGATTACTACCCTCAATGATTTTATAGATTTTCTTTGGATTTTATGCTAGGTAGGTATTTATTTTCTAAACTCAAAATTACTTAAAGATTAATATAAACTGCTGTTAGGTATTTATTTACTTCCTAAACTCAAAATTACTTAGAGATAAATATAAACTGCAGTTTGTCAGTTTTGTCTTTTTTAGTTAAAATGTTGCTATTGTTAACACATTTTTTTCTCTTCATTTTGTGTTCAATAAATAGTTCTATTTGGGGTATAGATGGCAAATTCAATTCCTCAGCTAGACTTAGAGGAACAATGTAGCATATAATGTTCTGACAAATAGGGCCATGAAATTTAAAAATGATTTTTAAGAATAGGATATTTTTTCTCAAAAGTAGCTTAAGGGAAATGATTTTCATATTTCCAAATCTTAAAGCATCCCCAGCAAATAAATGGAGTTTGACACATTCTACACGTGTAGATTTTTTTTTTAAAGATTTTCATTTACTTATTTGATAGAGAGAAACACAGCGAGAGAGGGAACACAAGCAGGGGGAGTGGGAGAGGGAGAAGCAGGCTTCCCGCGGAGCAGGGATCCCAATGTGGGACTCGATCCCAGGACCCCGGGATCATGACCTGAGCCAAAGGCAGACGCTTAACGACTGAGCCACCCAGGTGCCCCCATGTGTAGATTTTTATAACTTTGTGTGTTAACCTGGAAGATCTCCTGAACAGCAGAGATTTTCAGGGAAAGGCTAGATGAAACCTTGATGAGAATATTATAGATAGAATTTAGGCATCAAATGAGTGATTCAGTTAATGATCTTGAAAGTCACTTCCCTCCCTGAGAATTTCTATCGTTAGATTTATGAGCATAGTGGAGAATTAACTTGAGGACCTGCTGGCCTACTTTGACTTATGAATTTAGAAGACTTACTCATATGAATACAGTTTTTTTTCAGGTACCCTATTAAAATATTATTATAAAGTTAATTGAACAATAACCCTGTACAAAAACAGTATTAAATTTAATTTGCCTCCACAACCAGCATATTGTGGACAGTCTCTTTTATGTGCGGGTAAAATGAACTATCCTGTTTTGAGCTGGTGGGCAAGAGAGCCCCCTTGAAAGACCCTGACTGATCGGATCATTCAGTCAGCCATGGTAAACCCTTCCTCTTAGTGAGGAGAAGTAGTTTGGCAGTTAACTGCAGGTACCTGGGAACCTAGCCTCCATCCCTGCCTGATTCTGCAGGTGGGGTAAGTTTTTCATACCTTTCTGGGTCTTTGATGCGCCTTTGCGGGCAGACTGTTTTCAAATCTACCTCACGATGACTGTGTAACTTGTGCATCTTTAAAAAATAAACTGTGATATCTGGGGGAGAAGTCAGTTCTCCCTTAAGGGAAAATTTTCATAGTTTTATGTTTCAAGTTGGACTCAACTTGAGTTGTTAACTACTGTGGCATCACTGAGTTTTGGAACAAAGCAATTGATTCAGGATAAACTATTTCAAATTTTAAAAAACAATTAATTTATTTTTCCTTTCACCCACAGGTCTACCCACGGATAGCGCCGGCATTTTGGCACTACCTGCGGGTAGAAGTGAGTAGCGGGTACTTGATTTCTCCCACCCTTGCGCCTTGCACTCTGCTGGTGTGGTCTGATCTGATGCGCCCATTTTGCTCCCGGTGCAGCTGCCATTCTGTGTGAACGTGCTCTCACGCCACCACCATTCCTTAGAGTTGGATCAGAAATCCAAATCACCAAAACTCCAAGTGCAAGTTTATATAAGATAATCATCTTTCTTAATAAATTTCCGAATCAAGACCATATCATATGCATCATAATGATAAATAACTAAATGCTAAATTTTGGAAAACCATGCTTACACCTCTCTTTAATCAATATTTTTGATATTCAGAGCATAATTCCTCAGCTTAACTTGGGACTGTTTCTAGGAAAAAGTGGAATAACTCTGCTTCATCTCCTTTCTCCTCTTCTCTATCCCCAGGAGCATGAGCAGCTCACCTACTCCTCCACAAGGTCCAAGGCACCCAGTGTTATCATCACGGGCCTCAAGCCAGCCACCAAGTACATATTTCATATCCGAGTGAGGACTGCAACAGGATACAGTGGCTACAGTCAGAAGTTTGAATTTGAAACAGGAGATGAGAGTAAGTTTTACACAAACATATAAAATCAGTTAATTTAGTACTATTCCAATCTGACCTGATAGTTGAAAATCTAATGTCCCCAATTGTGAATAGTCTCATCAAACAGGATTCTGTTCATGTAAATACTCATATAGTCATTTTGGTTAATGTTTTGGTGCTATCATTAAATACCTCCATGAAATGCCTTACTCTACCACAATTGTAATGTGGCCCAAATATATCTCTTTATGCAGAATTCATTACTCATACTATAACATAGAGTCTCAATGGGCAGTGTTAGCCTAATTGCTTGCTAGTCTTGGCATCATAATATGATACTAATGAAAACTTGGAAGAGAATAAAGCCATGAGCAAATGATTTTAGCAGTTAGTTCAAAATTGTGCAGCTTTGGCTTGTTATCTCAGGTCAATAAAAAACAGTGGTCAGGAGAAAAACTCCACTGAAATGTACATTATAAGTTTAAATATAGACACATGGGCTTAATTAGAAACTCAAATTAGTTCCATAGCCTCGACGTGCTGAAAATCAAAATGGGAGACGAGGGGAGTGAGGTGTTCCAATGTCACGTAACATAGGTTCTGAAATGTTTTATTTAGTCTGAATCCTGCTCTACCATTGAATTTGGTTTTTTGCTTTGAGAAATCTATCTTACTGCTACTTTGTAAAGATAATATGGGTGGCTTTTGCAATGTTCCTCTATGGAAAAATGTCCAAATATCTAATTATAATAAAAATTTGTCCCCATCATTGCTAAAATACCCATATTTATATAAGAATTCAAGAATAGCAAATATATTATAAAAAATTCTTTATAAATAACAATAATAGCTACCACTTATTGAGCTTCTAATAAGTGCCAGAAATTATGTATTTTATATATATTATTCCATTTAAACCTTTCAACATCCAATAACACCAGTATGATTTTTCTAATTTTACTCAACAAACTGAGGGTTCTAGAGGGGAGGAGGGTGGGGGGATGGGTTAGCCTGGTGATGGGTATTAAAGAGGGCACATCCTGCATGGAGCACTGGGTGTTATGCACAAACAATGAATCATGGAACACCACCTCAAAAACTAATGATGTAATATATGGTGGTTAACATAACAATAAAAAAATTTTAAAAAAAGAAAAGAGAATTCTAGAGAAATAGAGCTCTTTGTCTAGATATATGCAACTAGTAAGAAGCTAAGCTAAAATTTGAAACTGAGGGCTACCTTTTTCCAAGGCCTGTGCTCTGAACTACTCCACCATCATGCCAAGTTCTTTCATTTGAATTATTAAGAAGTTCTAATGGTAAGATCATGAAACAGGCCACAATTCCTCTAGTTTGTCACTCCCTCAAAATGAAGCTGTTTGGATTTCAAATTCTGTGACGGAAGGAGTGTTGTTTTTACATTGATGAACAGTATCAATTCATAAGAATATCCTCATTGCAACTATATCTCACTAAAAAGTGGAAGAGAGCCAACATAATTAAGAATACACAGCTTAGGAAGAGAGAGTAAACTAATGAATAAAAAGAACACGTATAATCTGGATGTGTAATATCAGTGATGATCATTTATAATCGTGCTGGAGACTATTGGCTTCTCAAGCTAGAGATGAAATTATTGGTAGTAGAGTGTAATTATCAAAAAAAAAACATAGCTTCATAATTAAGAACAATATAAAAATATTCAAAGTGCCATTCCTGCTATATCCTGTTGGCTCTTTCTCCCCTGCTCCCATGTCAACACTTTGCCTTAATGCAGAGCCAGGGGATGCAATTCAAGGGAAGTTTGGTCTTGGGAAGAGTCCTGTCATTGTGTCGTTCAGGCTGTGTACCACATCCCTGCATCTCAGTTCTCTCACTTTCTTTCACAGATGAAGAAATTTATCTTTTTTAAAAGTATGACATTTTTGAGTATTACATCATTAAGTCAAAAATATATTCTCAGACAAATATATAGGGCTAAATCTAGATAAGCCATTTGTGTTTATCTGGGACTTCTAGAGAAAACAATTTAGTCTAATTAAAAAAAAAGTTCTGATCTAAATATGAAAAATTTAATTTAACTCTAAATTTCAACTCATTGTACTTTCAGGACTATAATTCTTTCAGATGTTATATAAAAGATACATACTTTGATATTACTTATCAGAAAAGGTCCCATGCTCACCAATGACCCAGTATAATATTTATTCATCCAACAAAAATGTATAGGACACTTAATATGTGCCATACCCTGTGTGAGGCTCTGGGGATTAAAAAAGTAATAATAAGACCAACAGCCTTCACATAATTTATAGTCTAGATTTGTGGGAAGAAAATGAAAATTTAAATAAAAAATACAAGGTTAGCGAACATCGTGTACTATCATACAAATATGCAAAGTGTGCCTGAGAGCATAGAGAAGAAATCCTAGTTTAGCATGAATGGGTCATGAAGGTGTCAGTTGGAAGGTGAGAAGATGGGGCTCATTCTTGAAAGAGGAGTAGTAAGAGAACAGCAAAGACACTGAGGCCTGAAATAGCATGAAAAATTTAAAGAAGAGCAAATAATTTGGTGTGGCTGCAGTGAGGAGACAAAAAGGTGAAATGGTGGGAACTGAAGGCAGAGAGTTAGACAAGGGCCAACATGAAGGTATTCTTTGGCCCTGTGAAGGATATTGAGCCTTCTGATGATACTGAGGAGCTGGGAGAGGGTTTTGATTAGGGAGTAACATGACCAGTAACAGGTGCAAGACCCTATACTGAGCAATTTACACAATTTGTCTTTTTAATTCTGACAAGATTATTTCTTCTTTTAGAAACATAAGTAGCTTTACCAAAATCTGGTAATTGGTGAGTGGAGGTACAGGATTAGAACCCTAGAATCATCTGACAATGGCTGCAGCAGACAGCAAAAAACATGTTCCGAATCACTGATTCATAAATGACATGAAAGTTCCTTCTATTAGGTCCTTGAAGAGACAGAATGTCTCAGAAGAATCTGAAAAATGCGTTTGTCTAAACCTGGAATTTGGGTAAATAGAATGGCTCCCAAGTCAATTTACAGCCTAGAGGGAAAATCATCTAAAGGATCATTTTTTATCTGGTTAGTTTTAAATTGCATTTTCAAAGCATGCTGTTTATATCCAGAAGAGAATTTCAGCTAATGATGTCATAGTAGGATATGGTCAGGTTTACTATAAATTCAAGTGTATAATGATATGAATTCCAATCTCCAGCATCAGTGTTTTTCTCTTCATACCCTCCTAGATCATCTTTTAATTTTTATACCTTTTGTTTCCTGAGTAGTGCCTGAACTAAGTTCTCTCTTGTGCCTTTTATTTAATTAACTAACTTTACAATATATGCATAGAGATGGGGGTGGGTTGAGAAAGAGAGATGAGGTTCTCTCATTTGATGGTCTGGTTCAATTTTTTTTTTTAAGTAAGCAAAGTGAAATACTCTATGATTTAATTCTCTCTAGCCATATCTGTTTTACTTGCTTCAACTTTTAGTTTGCCAACAAGACAGTAATATAAAATATGAAAAAACTCCTTTTCCAAAATCATAGTATTCTGAACCTACAAGTGTTCTATAAATATAGTGGCATCTGAATAACAATCACAGTCACTGCTCTTGCCCTTCCAGACCAGCAATTGGATTTTTTTACAGAGTCATATTATGTAGTGGAAACTGGCTAAACAAATGTATAGATCACTAATCATGATTGCTAGCACTGTGAAAAGAGCCTACTCGACCTAGACCTGTTGGTTTCTGCTCTCCCCAAGTCTACAGAATAACCTCATTACATATGTATATATGGAGAGATAAATAGATGACAAATAGATAGATGGGTAGATAAAGGTAATTAATTGATTGATAGATATATACATGAATAGGTAGATAATCACTCCTATATAGTCACAAAAGACTTTTTGTTTTAATGCTGGTATTTCACATGTCTGCTAATCTCTCTTTGACAAAGAGTGTACAACTAAATATTATGTCCACTAACAGCATTTATTGAGTACCTATTATGTACTAGTCTTTTTATCAGGTACTGTAATTGATTCTCCCACCTTTTTAGAATAGATACAACAAAATTACAATAAACTACAGAATCAGTAGTAAGAAGGTAAGAATATATAAACATTCCATGTGGATCTTCTTGAGACAGGTGAAAGATCAGTGTCAGAAGCTAATATGAGAATTTTCTCAGTATTAAAATGAAATTCATATTAGGTGCAAAACTATCAAACACACACACACACACACACACACACACACACACACATTAAGTACTGACCTTTTTGGCTTATATGAATGAAACAATAGGAAATTTTAACCACCTTATATTTATTATAATTTTGCCCTTATTTTCTGGAGAAAATGTGCTTCTTTTCAATGGAGAAAAAAATAACAATTAAAATTAAAAAGTTATCTACATAGCCAGTACTATCCATATCCTTGCAAAATTCTCAAAAAAGATGTTTGATTTAATTTTTAGCAATAATAACATTACACCTACATTTTTTTAGAAAAAGAAATAAAAATAATTTAAAGATAAGGAAGTTAAACATTTGGTTATTTAAAACACTAAGACTTTTTTTTTTAAATTTATTTATTTGAGAGAGTTAGAGAGAGAGAACTGGGAGGGTAGGGAGAGGGAGGGAGAATCCCAAGTAGACTCCCCACTGAGCACAGAGCCAGACACAGGACTCAAACTCAGGACCCTGAGATCATGACCTGAGCTAAAATCAGGAGTCAGATGCTTAACCAACTGAGCCACCCAAGTCCCCTAACACACCAAGACTTATCTAATATTCAAATGTATTTTAGAGTAGCAGAAAGTAATTTCATGTGTACATCTTTTAAAACCCAAATAAAATATATCCATCTATATTGCAGCCAACTTGAACATTTTACTTAAACACTGGAAGTGAACTTATGAAGCTATCAAAAGGGTGCAGAATCCATAGCTTAAAGCCAATTTTTGAGAGAAACCTGGAAATTTACATGTAGTAATTAGCAGTTTACCTCTCCCATTGCTTTAATTGTTATCCAAAAGACCCAGGAGAAGTATACATTGCCAACATGGAAGCAGTACATTCTTTTCCCCTGGAAGGATTAATTATACATTAAATTTTAGCAACATACAAACTTAGGTTTTTGCCTATAAGCTACATAAAGCACTTTTGTAACACAAAAGCCACATCTGTCAACATTTTAAAATGTATTATTTACCAAAAGAGTAACAATGGACTAGGTTTATATCACATAACGTAACCACACAAAAATCATGATCAACGTTAACTAACCAAATAATAAATTACTGAAACATAGTGGGTATTTCAAAATAGAATCTCATTTCATGTCTTACACATGTATACAAAAAGTATTAGTGTAGATACAAATGAATGAATTTAATCACTTAATTATTTTGAAACAACCATAAGAGTTAGCTATTTTTAGTATGGTGTCATATTTAAGTAATTTGATTAAGTTTAACAATTTATAAATGGGAAATGATCCTAGAAATTAAGGTTCAATATTGTATCTCTCGTTCCTTCTTCTCTAATTTGTTCTTTATGTCTCAATTGGACTAATTTTTCTATACTCCACCCTGTGCACTGAAAAACTCCAAATCATTGAGTATATTCTACCACATAAAATGTGAATTTCTCAACAAATATTCAAGTCTCCCTCCAATCCTAATACAGACTAACATCATTCCTGTCCCATCTCCCTCTGCTTATCACAAACTCTGAAAAAATGTATGGATACTTTATACATGAAATTTTCTGATTCTTCATAATTTCTAAGCTTCTTCTATAACTTCCAACTGGAAGATTCAGAAACCTACCACATTATAAATGGTCAGTCCAGCTCATCTGCTACCCCTCCTGAAATGTTCTGGATCAGTCCAGGGAAAAATCATCACTCTTTCCTCAGACGTTCTATATTTTATTGTGCAAGTCCTCAATTATTTGCTAAATTGTTAGCTCTTTGAGGTTAAGAACTAGAGCCAGTGTATCTTTGTGTCTCATGAAATGTCTTGCTTATAGTTTCCAGTGCATATTTAATCAAATAAATGAATAACATACAATTTTTAAAAGGCTAAAATTGGGAGAATAACATGTTGCCTGCCAGTCTAAACAGAAAGAATCAAATATTTTTATTTGCCATGGATAAACATTTTAGCTTGCTTTATTTTGGCTGTCAGTCTGTCACTGGCTTGAGTTGTATAGAAACATGATATGTGGAACTTTAATTACAAATTAATTGTTAATTCTATCATTGAGGGCATTTTAGGTAGAATGAAATGATATTTTTGTTGTTGTGCAACATATTTTCTTCCCTAAACTACCTTTTTAAAAAACATCTCTATTATGCTTAAAAAAAATTCTATTATGTTTGATCTGGTCTATTGGTTGAAGCCCAATCTGTACTGCTTCAATTACTTAGGATGAAATTAGCTACATCATTATTAACAGTAGCCAGAAATTTGGGGATGGTTATTAATGGTGAAGCATGAAGCAGAAAGAGGACCAGCTGACCCTGGTGGAGTAATAAAAAAGTTAATTAATCAAGCAAGAGGCAGATTTCATATTTATGAGTCTACCCAGAGGAGGACGAATTCCAGTATGTAAGATTTTAATTTGAAATAATCTCCAATCAATAGAACACTTTTTTTCCCAATCAATAGCACTTTCAGTTTTGGCAACCATAGCTATCTAAATGCAAACGTCAGTAGAAAAGAATTTTCTAGCCGTTAGGTTGTCCAACTATAAATTGGCCTACCTTATGAGGTAATGAATGCCCCTCATGATAAGAATTTGTACTGAAACTAGCTGGATACTTTTCCAGCATATCATAAAGGAAATCCTTGCTTTGTTTAGGAGGTTGTGATACAATTTTAATGTAACTTCTAAACTTGAGATTCCACCAGATAATATTTATTGAGTTCTAATTATTATCCAAGCACTATTCTATTCTTTGTGGCTACTAACCTTTGAAGTAGATCCTATTATCATGTCCATTTTATGGATCAGGAAACTGAAATGCAAAGAAGTTTAGTAACTTAACACATTCCCACAGCTAGTAAGTGTTGGTATGGGCATATTATATTATATGGGGATAGTATTTTTCATATTAATGCTCAAAACTAGGACTGAGTTCCCTTTATACCCAGTCAGTGTTTTTATTTTTCTTATTCAGCTTGGTCATTACCTCTGATTTTCTACATGATTCTTTTTTTATTCTTGCCTCTAATTCTTCACCCTCCCTTAACCAAATATATTCTTCCCTAAAATAACGTGTGTTTGAATACAAACACAGATTTTTCAGAAGACTATAATTATATATAAATCACAATGCATCAAGTTCAGAGAGCTATGTGTGTCTTAATACAGATTTCTAGACTAATGCACACATGGTAGACCAAGTATAACTCTAAAGGGACAAAATAACGTACTTAGTCTGATTAACTTACATGAGCAGGGACTTGATGAAGAGTAACCATTTGCATAGAGAATGGAAATCCCCTTTTAACAAGACTTGATAAAAAAAGGATATTTTGCTTCCATTTTGCCTGGATCAAATAAAGACTTTAAATGATGGGAACCAGGCTCATGTACTGTGAGACAGATTGAAGGTTCCAATGTGAAAAATATTAAAGATCATAACTTTGCTAAATGGGCTGGAAAAAAATCATTGACTCATAATATGTACTTAGAAATTATAAAATGTGCATATTAACATGCAGCATTACAATTTGTCTCAAATCAAAAAGGGAAAACAGAATATAGGCTTATTTTAAGCCAATAATCTACAGCAACATATACAAAAATATGATTTCTTTGGGATATTAGCCAGCATCCCTTGACTGGAAGTTTTGTGGGGTTTTTTTGAAATCAGGAACCATTTCTTATTCATTTTTGTGTCTCTTATATTGCTTTGCTGACACATAGAAGGCTTTCAGGGAATATCAGATAAGTTGATATCATCTAGTAAATAGTCAACTAGCATGCATCTGTTATTTCAAACAAATTACATGTATTCTATTATTTTATTATTTTATCTATGTATTTTCAGTATCTTATTTGTGTTTTTGTGCATATATATTAATAACAGTGTGCTGAATGCTGGTCAAAGGGTACAAAATGTCAGTTATGCAGGATGAATAAGTTCTCAAGATCTAATAACATAGCATGGTGACTATAGTTAATAGTACTACATTGTGTATTTGAAATTTTCTAGGAGAGTAGATCTTAAATGTTCTTACCACATACACACACTCTCTCACACACACATACACACGCACAATAACTATGTGAGGTGATGGATATACTAATTAGCTTGATTGTGGTGATCATTTCACAATGTATACTTATATCCAAACATCACATTGCATACCATAAGTATATGCAATTTTATTTGTCAGTTATACCTCAATAAAGCTAGAGGGAAGAAAAACAAATATGAATGATAAACATTCTCTATCTTCAGGAAGCTCACCATTAAGCCACAACAGAGACTCTTCTAACAGAGTTTCCTATATATGCCATTCTCAAAGTCTAATTTTAATTTGACTTGATTTGACAGGAGATGGATTTTTTTCTATCAGCTATCATATAAATTGCCTGAATTTTTCTGTCAAGTTATTTGACTTTACAACCTTGAATTCTTCTAGAGAGCAAAAAATTTCCTTAGACATTTCTAAGCAAATTGCTTAGATTTAGTGAAAAATACATTCCCTATATAATACATGAAGAATTACAGCCATTCTTCAGACTACACAAATCAGCTTTATTAATTTGTATCTTGAAGTGGTTTTTTTTTTTTTAAATGTCATATTCTAGTGGTCAGGAAAGCATTAAGGGCAAAGTAAAGAAAACCTAATCTCTTATATAACTATATATAACCTATCTGGAACTGCTGGTGAGATTCTTAATTGTGGCTGATCTCCTACTTCCATCTGTTGCACAACTATGTACTCTGCCCAAGACAGGATAAGGAGTATTGTGTTATTCAGTAGCTACTTCTGGAATGTATTCTAAAGCATGAGGGGAGTTCTAGCTAGCTGTGGAATGATGCCCAGTGGTGATACATAGCTGTGCTTCTTACAGGCAGAGGGCAGAAACACCTGATGCTAGGATGAAATTGTCCTTTAGGAAATCCCAGACTACAAGGATGACACAGCACAGGGCTTGCTTCCTTTCACAGCTTGCTTTCCTACTTCCCAGTGGAATTCTATCCATATGGTAAGAGACTACTTTTAGAGCTGAAAAACTTGAGAGTTGAATGAAAGAGTTGTCAAACTGTCCAAGTGGGTGAAAAGTATTTTATATAAAATATGTAAATACTAAATATTATCTGCCTATGTCAAAACGTAAAGACATAGTTTGAGTTTTCCTATTTGTATAGTACCAAGATGCAATAAAAAATAAGTTTAAATTATCTAATGTAACATCTTTTAAATTTGTATTCATTCAATGCAAGTCATCTGTTGTTGTTGTTTTTTTTAAGATTTTATTTATTTATTGGACAGAGAGAGACACAGCGAGAGAGGGAATACAAGCAGGGGGAGTGGGAGAGGGAGAAGCCGGCTTCCCGCTGAGCAGGGAGCCCAATGCGGGACTCGATCCCAGGACCCTGGGATCATGACCTGAGCCGAAGGCAGATGCTTAACAACTGAGCCACCCAGGCGCCCCAAGTCATCTTTTTTTTTTTTTTTGCTGTACCTCACTGTGAAGTCACAATACTGAATGGACAGATGTTTATAAAATAAACCCAGCCAGCTCTCCCAAATCTTGTTTGAAGAATTAATAAACAGCTTAAGTATTTGTATTCCACTTTACTTTTTCAAGAGAAACGGTAGTTCAGCAAATTTAAGGTAAATAACAAGAATTTCTGGCAAAATAGCTGGAGCCCTTTAAAAGATTTAGCTGTGTGAGCACAAACCGGAGCATGACATACATGAGCAGATTACCGCACTGTAAAGATAGGCAAAGTAGCAGAATATGGTAACTTTACCACCAGATATAAAATAGCTGATTCACAACAAACCGAATTTCATATTCTCTTATGCTTTTGGAAAACTGAGCATCCTTTGCTCTTGCACTATAGTTATTTTTAAAATAAATATCTTATATTTGCTGGATACAAAATGAGAAAGCAGACTAAATGGTTTTTTCAACAAGCATTTTCAGCATTTCTGTAAACAATAAACAGTGCAATATTGCTTACTGAATTTAGCATACATATTTATACATGCATACATACGTGTAATACATATATTCTGCATTCATGCACTCTTCCTATTCTCATTTTGAGATGAAGAAATGAAATTGACGGTGTCTTCAATATTGTTGCTTAAGATGCTATCCTTGGAAGTACGAGAGTTTATTTCTAAATCTGATTCAAAGTTTGTTTCTAAATTTGCCATAATGAGAGAGAAAGTAAAGGGCATGTGAAAGGAAGCAGCAAAAGCTAAAGCAAGCAGAATGTTTAATTGTTCAATTTATTCATTCACTCTTTCACTTGGTCTAAAAGTACTAACCCATGGGCCAGATATAGAAGGAGGCGCTGTGGATTCAAAGATAAAAAGAATAGATTTGTTCCCTGCTTTCACAAAAGCTTGTGAGAGGTTCAGAAAATTAAACAAGGTTTCGAGGTTGTATGTGACATTTTGGGGAGCACAAGGAGAACCCAAACAAACTTATATCAAGGAAAGCTTCCAAAAAGAAGTGCTATCTTAAAGGAAACTTTAAAGTTAAATAAAACTTGGCCATGCTAGCGAGGGGATGGAGGGTGAGGTGGGGGTAAGGTAAGAGGATCGGGGAGCTTCTGTTCTCTCATGTGTGCAGACATGCAGGTGTACAGATGAAAGTGAGTACAGAACCTTCTAGTGACTGAAAGCATTTTCATCTAGTGTGGCTGAACTGTGGTTTCCAAAGTGTGGGCCCTGCACCAAAATCAGCAGCAACTCCTGAGAAAATGTTAGAAAAGCAGATTTTCAGACTCTACCATATACCTGCTGAATCAGCCCTCCAAGTGATTCCGAGGCACGCTCTAGTTAGAGAACAAGCGGCTTCAACAGAGGTGGGGGTAAGGAGTGTTGGGGGTGATGATCTTGGTACAGAAAATACAAGACATGTGACTGGAGTCATAGATAGGCAAGGGCCATGCAATGCTGTCTCTGATCTTGGCAGGAGGCTGAAACCTTCCTGAGTTTTTATTTTTCTTCCCTTTATCTGTAGTTTGGAGACAGGCAAGCCAAAGAGAATGAGCTTCCCATAACTGACTTCTCTGGTACCATTGCTAACACATCTAATTTTCTCACTTTCATTTTATCCACACTAAAAATAAAACCTTCCAAATATCTTTTTCATTGTCACTTCTATAGCTGTCATAACTTCCAAACTCCCTAGAGACTATTTTAGCTTTAGAATTCACCTACCGAAGGTGCTGGAACCTTAGGAATTATCAATTTAAATTCTAATACATGCTTGTTCTCTGCCAGCGTGTAAGCCTGCATATTTCTCCTTGACAGTTCATATTTGGTATCTGGACTTTCAAGACACAGTGAATTATGACCTGTTCACCAGAGCCTCCGGAGAAAACTGGAGCTGAGCCATCTCATGCCAAACTTTCAACAAAAGTTGGTCAGTTGCAGATGTTCTGGAAATTAAGTTATCTGGAAAATTTCATGAATCTAGAAATCATAAAGCTGATATGTTAGCAAAGCAAAGTTAGATACCAAGACTAATATGCCACACAAGGGTGTCATGGACTTGTCTCGGGCTAGGTTACTTGGTTGGATGGTCTAATTGGTAAAGACAATGTAAGACTTGGTATCTTGGCTCATGACCATTCTCCATTCTAGACATTAGTTTCTCACCAATAAAATAAAGGGAATGTGCTAAATGAGCTACCATTGCTCTGAAAATAGAGAACTTCTGAGTGAAGTAGTTAAGGATTTGGGCCAGACCAAGCTCTGCCATCCCTAGGTATTAGGACGTAAGGAAAGCTGTTTAGTCTATGTTAGCTTTGGTTTCCTCATCAGAAAACTGGAAATTTATTTATTTGTTTGTACACCGATTTATTAAAAAATATTGGTGAAAACACACTCTGTCCTCTGTACTAAGTGCTGTCCTACATGCTGTGGATATAGCAGAAATAGACAAAGATCCTTGGTGTCCTGTCCTAGAGCCAACGTTCCAAAGAGGAGGGAGACAATAAGCAAACAATGAGTAAAATATTTAGAATGTTAAGTGATGCAGAGCTCTGGTGTGTGGCCTAGACCTCCCCTTCAGGAGCCAGGCACTTACCTAATCTCTTAGCTAGTGAGAGTGCAGCCTGCTGAAGGCTCCTGGCTGAATGCCTCTCCGGACATTGCCTCTGTCCAAAAGAAGCTGCATTCCCCAGAGTCATTTCCTCGCCCCAGAGGTGAACAGAATCCAAGTCTGGTCCTTGTGAGGCACAAAGCTGAGTCCCAATATTCATTTCAAGACAGCTGTGAAGGGTCATCTTGGCCCTTGAGATCTGCAGAGGTCGTTGAAGCTACCACATGGCAGTTCAACTGCTCCCTTTTCCCCTTTCTGCTCCCCTCACTTCCCAACCTGTCCATGCTGAGGTCAGTCCTCAATACACCTGCTACCTGCAAAGCCGCACTGCAGAATATGTGCCCCAGGAAACCTCCTCTAAGCCAGGTGACGAGAGATAGTCTAGAGAAGAGTAAAGCTGAGAAGGAGGATAAGGAGTGCCTGTCTTCTAATGTGATCACTAAATGTTAACTATCACTATAATTTGAATTATTGCTGTGAGCTAGGCAGTGGGCAAGCACTCTGTAGAGGAGGGCCTTCACCTTGGCCCTAGAGAAGAGGAAGGATATAAATAAGCAGAAAGAACAAGGAAATATTTCAGGATAGCAGCTGATTCATGCAATTCAACTTGGCAGATACTCCACAGATAAGTAGACAGCTAAAGAAAACCAGTGATTTTTAGTTAAAAGTTCAAGCTTTGGACTTAACCCTGGATTTAGATCTTGACCCTATCACTACCTTTTGTACCAGTCAGCTAACCACTCTATTGCCTCAGTTTCCACATCAGGAAAAATACGGATAAGAATTCCACCTACTTTCTAGTGTTCTTGTGAGTATGCATTGGTTCAATGCCTGTGAAGTACTTAGAATATCTAGCACTTCTGTGGTTAGGGTTCGATAAATGTTGAGTATCCATACTGACATTATTGGTATTAATTTTCAGCCCTAAAATTCCACTCTAGAAATTTCAAAATTGTCTTTAGAAAATGAAACAATATTCTTATCTTCTTGCATCTAGACACCCTACTATAGCAATCAAGTCATTCTCTGAGTCTTCCCTTTGACATTTATTTTTCATGCACATTAGCTTACCCTTGAGACAGCTGGCTAGTCTTGGTGTTATAGTTTTTGTTAAATTTTATAGGTGACATATAAGGGTGAGTGGGATTCCCCAGATGAGTTGGCCTCCCAGTGCCTAAGCACTGGAGTGGTGGACAAGGCAGCTCCACACTTGAACTTCTGAGATCAGGACTTAACCAGCACAGTTTGCAAGTCAGGGAGCCTCCATCAGTCCTATTCCAGCAACATCACCTTGTGGACCTGGAACCACTGTCCCTCCTGTTTCTGTGGTAATCAGGTTATTTACGGGTTGGGCCACTTTTCTTTTAAATACTTAAATCATAGAAGATTTCCGCACAATATAGCATAAAGGTTAGAAACTGCAACTCCGAACTAGGCTATCTGGACTTAAATTTTGGTTCAGCCCCTTCTATCTGTGTAACCATGGCAAGTTAATTAAACTTTTTGTGCCTCAGGTTCTCCATCTATAAAGTAGATCCTAAAATACATATGAAATATTTAGAACTGCAGACGGCACATGTAAGCACTCCAGAAATATTTGTTAAAATAATGACTATCCTTCTTCTGATACAGTCAATCATATATTGAGTCCATTATGATTTTTTGTATGAGCCTGTACTGTAAATCAGCTCCCACTCATTTCATAAGGAAGAAAGAAAAACTTTATTAAAAAGGAAGAAAATGTAATTCTAGAAAGAAAACTTCCTTAGGAACTTTCTGTGGAATTCTCAGTTATTAAGTAGAAATGACCCACAGTCACCTATCCCACAATAATTTTTTAATTAAATAAATAAATATCTAACTGATTTCCTTGCACAGGAATAAGCAATCCAAAGAAAATAAAATTTAGCTGTATATTGAAAATTATATTTTGGCTGAGAATAGGTATTAGTTATACTATAAGTTCTATAAGTAATAAGCACGGAATATTTTATTTGAGGAAGGATTTTACTTTTTCAAATTATGGAACAGATACAGGTTTGAGAATATTTGAACTTTTATAAAGACACATTTTTACCTTACATAATGACTGGAAAGAGGGCTCTTCCATTCTTTCCCAAATCAATCCAAGTTGCCCAGCAGACAAACAAGTGAGAACAAGAAAACTGAGTTATCTAATTGCCTTTAGCACATTCTTCTTTTTTATGTCATGTTCTGTACTGCGGCATTCAAAATGCCTTTTGAGGCCTTCTAAATCACTTCTCACTGTTTGTATTTATCTGTCGAAGAAGCTGTACCATTTTAAAATGAGCTAGCTTTTTGTCATTTTTCTCCCTCTCATCCTGCTTAAATGTCCACAGGGATGATAGATTTCAAATTGAATTAAACAAAAACATGTAAAGATACCCAGTTAATACCCATGGAGATTTTTTTTTTTAAGATTTTACTTATTTACTTGAGAGAGAGTGAGAGAGTGCACGCTGAGTTGGGGGTGGAGGAAGAAGCAGAGGGAGAGGGACAAGCAGACTCTGAGCTGAGCACAGAGCAAGCCCGACAAAGGGCTCAATGCCATGACCCTGAGATCATGACCCGAGATGAAATCAAGAGTCAGACACTCAACCGCCCTACCCCCCCATGGAGATTTTTTTTTCTAAAGTTTTGTACCTTTACAATGGCTGTTTGCTTGATTCAGCAGTATGTTTAAGCATTGTAAAAGTATATCATTTATGATCATACCCTTGAGGTAAGATAAATTTAATGAGTTTTCATTAAAATACACAAACTTCTGCACATGAGACTATGTCTCTGTCATCATTTTTGTGCAATGCTCTTACTGCTTAAGATGAAGGGAGAAATACTTCACTGGAAAGGAAGGTGAAAAGTGAGTACATAAGAGATTGATGGGGTAATTGTACCTTTACATTGATCAGTGATCTGTGCCTTTAAGGCACAAGGACTTACATACCAGAAGAGAAATGGAGCCATTCCTACTTGGTCCATGAGTGTGAAGATAGTTGAAGGAGTCTTATATGCACCCTTACCTTAAGACTTCCAGTAGCTTATACTGTGGAAATTGAGGCATCAGGACAGGTGAAAAATAGCAAAGCTCAGTTTGGAAAACAAAAACAATTAGAAAAATACCTTTTGTTAATATTCAGAAGAGAAGCAGTGTAGAAAACCTCACTTGAAGCTAGATGTATGCACCTCCATTACCCCCACCCCCACCACCACCAAAATAAGGTATGTAACACATGAATTAGTCAAGCTATTAAGTATGTGGAATTTGGAAATTCTTCTCATGTTTTAAAAGGAGATAGAAATGACCTCTATTACACTTTTTGTTAATCAATTAGAATTATTTAATCAAGAATTTTGTTTAACAGAACATGCCCAAACATACATATAGCCAATCTAAGTCATTAATACCTATTACTAGAGATGAGAGAGAATTAAAAGTATAGTCAAATTTCATGTTCTAGGAAAAAGCTAAATGCCTTAAGCAGTAAGTAGCATGATTTTTCCATATATATGCTAACTTATCTAAATCACCCATAATTGTTAACTAAACAGAGGAATGTTGACTTTTATTTGCATTTCTTTTCTCCCTAAAAATAGTTGAGGCGATCTAAAACACATATATAAAACGTTTACTAAATTAGAACTAGTAGAAATTTCGATCCATAAAAACAAGAGGGAACAGAATCTCATTTTGAGGATTTATTACTAGAGGTACATGCACCACATGTACATCATCTCTGCCTCTGAGATTTCTGGAAGCAGCCAGGAAATAGAGAAGTCCTCATGCTTTTATGATACGAAGCACAAATGTAGGAAAGACAGATGAGGAATTTGAGGTTAATGGCCTCAGGCAGAGTTTTTTCAACAAATGTTTTTTTAATGTGGTCTTTTGTGACCACAACCTTTGAGAGAAGCAGACCCAAGGTAAAGTGTCATTGATGGAAGGAGATTTCCATGCTGGGAATGAAATGAGGGAGGAAGGTTACTTAATATGATCCCATGCATACAGACTTCAAAAGAGCTAATATACCTGGGAAGTGAATGAAAAAGAATCACTCTTAAAGTTAATTTTCTAAAAATTTTTTCTTTGGTCAGAAACTAAAAATCAGAAGACCCTAAGGCCCTTTGATTGCAGGTATCAAATATACCATGAGCTAGGTTAAGCAAAAAGAGATTTAAGAAGGTCCCAGACAGGGCCACCATGGAAACATGGGGAGTAAACATGTCTAGGCTTCAAAAAGAACTGAAACAAGAAATTAGAAAGCTCTCGAAATAAAAGGTGACTAGTCTTTTTTTTGGTCCACACCAAAACAGAAACAGCCACTCGTTTCTGTTTCTCTCTCCTAGAACTAGTTTTACCTGTGTATATGTTCAGTTAGGAAAATATATCTATCTGCTTCATGGCTTGCAGATTCACATCTCCCATTCATTCCAACAAAAACCACCAAACTGACCATGAATCCTAATTCCAAATTCCTGGAAAAGCGATCGTGTTTGGGCGCAATATGAATCAGGTCTCCATCCCTAATCCAATTCATGTGAGTAGGGACCAGGGACAGAGAGAACAATTTTGCAAGACCCTGCTGTGGAGGCAAGGGCAGTTTTCAGAGACAGGGCTGAACAGATACCTCAGAGGAAACTTAGAATTTTGAGGTTAGTCTTTAAAGAGAGCTTAGAATGTGATTTCTCTATTTTCATGCTGATAGATGGTACAAATACTTTAAAAATAAAGTGAAGAAATACAGAAATCTTTCCACTGCTAAAGGCAAGACATCCAACCAATATTTTTGCCCATCCTTCCATTTGCAATGAAATGGGCTGGAAGCAAAGCAAAGATTGTCTTTACGAAGCACAGTTGAATCTGCTCCAACAATTAGGCATACTCTAGATTGAAAGCCCAGAGTTCCACACCACTGGATACTATGAAAAAAAGATGATTCTGGCCTGGAAATGTTCAAAGCAGGTGTTCTAAGTCATCAAAAAGAAACCCAAGGATTAATGTTCCCATGGAAAACATGATATTGAACTGTATAGTTTTGCAGCATGCTTTCTAGGATAAGCTGTGGAAAAAGTATGCTTGTACAAAATGGAATAGGTTGTCTTGTTTTGTAGAGTTTTGATCAATCGCTTTTTGTGTGCCAAAGAAAATGATTTTAGTTTTGATAAAATTGATGACGTGCAATCCCTTCTGGCAGCAGTTGGATGGCAGAATTATTTGTATCCAGAAATCAGTTCTAGTTGTTGGAAACTAAACCCATATCATCAGCGTATAGGAAGAGGCATATCTTTCTAACAAGATGACACATGCCCAGTTTGTCTATAATCATTACCATATTAGGAAGATATTAGTGTAAAAGATGAATAAATAAAACACAATACTGTTTTATATAACATGAAATTGTGAATGGGTATGTCAGGAAATTTTTCCTCCTTAGTTTATTTCTTCAGGGGTATTTACCCCACATTTTCAGAATCACAATACTAAGCCCCACTTTTGAGTTAACTTGATCCCTTGGGCAATGAAGCCAAAATTTAGTGAAAGTTCAAGAGGCAAAGCAAACAATCTTATTTTCTTGAAAAAAATAGCAGTAAGTTGTAGGGTAATTTTGTGCCTAAAACCCTTTCACTTCTAATACAAAACATTTAACTTGGAGACTTCACACATAGTTCAAGGGGAAGCATAACATAAATAATAGAGGGAACATTAAGAAAATTGAGGGAGCCATAGTTTTATGGGACAACAAGGTTGGCTTTCTTTGAATCTCTCCAGACTTGACTGCAGTGATCAGTTAGAGGTTGATGTAAATAGTTGGCTGTTACTCAGAACAGCTTTCAAACAGTTTCAAACAATGATCCAAAAACTTCCTTTAGATCTTATTCACTTTTAGGGGATAATCAAATGAGTTTTGGCATAGGGAATAGTAGGTCCCTATTAGATGCCAGTGATCTAAATTATTTGGAGCACTGTGCTTGGGTCCAGTAAGCTAAGAGAAATTGCCCTCCACCACCAACATTGTTGGTTTTGGTGCTTCTGTAAAGGCCTCCACTGAAGCCATGTAAGAGACAACCATAGCCTCAAATCTGTGTTATCATTAACTGTGAAGATAGGGTAAGATCTAATTCTTTGTTTAGCTCCAGATTTGGTGGCAGTGAGTTTATAATTAGTTGAGTTTAAATTGGGCAAATTCTTCCACGATCTGATTTTAACATGCTGTCTAGCTAAAGTTGCCAGAAATGTCTATTCATTTGTTTTTATTTTTGGTCTGTTTGTTTTTACATCCATGTAGTTTTTATTAAATCAATACATGAGGTCCATTAAACATAGGATAGACAGGACTAATTTCCCCCCAACCAATCAGTCAATTAAAGAAAAAGAAAATGGGGTTTTTCCAAGCAGAAGATTTGGTATTCTTTGTATAAAAAAAAGGTTGTTTTATAAAAGTAACCCCCACATACCCAATTTTGCTTTACCTTTCCAATCTCATCCATCCAGTTATTGAGGCAAATGGACTCAGAGGGCTGTGTTCAACATAGAAAAAAAATTTTTTAAATAGTAAATGGGGATTAAAAACATCTAACTCAAATAACATAATAATAAGACATTATTAGTAGCTAATTAGGAAATATAAAGACCACTTATCCTCCCTTCCCCTCATTATAGGATATGCACGTGGACAAATACAACCAAATTTTCTCCTCTTTGTTTCATTTTATTAAGTAGGACTCTCATTTTCAAGTGACAAAATCCCCACTGGTTTGATGAAAAGTGGGACTTTATTACCTTATGTAATAAAAAAGTCAAAGAGTAGTGTGAGATTCAGGCCAAATCCAAGCTCTCCAAACATGGCCTCAATACTTTCTCAATCTCAGTTCTGCTTTTTTTTTTTTTTCTCAATTGGATTTATCTTCTGGCAGTTTCTTCCCATATATTTGCAAGAGTTTATATCTCCAGTAAAAATTGCAATTTTGAGTAAACTCACATCTCTATCTACTCCACTCCTGAGAAAGACATAAGCATGCTAACTGATGTTGCTAAATTTTCATGATCCATTCTCTCCACCTTCCTATTCTTGTTCCTATTTTGCCTCAAAGTGTATGTAAAACACTCCAAGAAGATGTGCTGTTTCATGTCTCCATATCTATGTAATGTCATCTCTTCACATTAGAATGTCCCAATAGCTACTCATCACTTTGGGTTACTTGCAAATTTCTTCTGATCCTTTCAGAGTTGGCTTAAGAATCACCTCCTTTTAAAGCCTTCCTTCCCCTCTTTCTATCGAGATTATCACACTCCTACTCTTCCCTCAGGACCCTCACACATGCCTCCATTTTAGCAACAGTTTGACTATATTACACTTAAGTTTTGAGAATCGCCCTCGCTGAAGAGAAACTGCTATGAGGATAGGAAACCAGACTTTATTAAGCTTTCTTTGTCTCTCCAGTCCCTTTATCACAGTGTTTAGCACATTCTAAATGATTAATATTTTTTTTGTTTTTGATGAATGAGAATTCACCCAAGAAATTTTCTGGAACTTTTTCTAAATAATCAATGTGTGCTTTTGTTTATTTATTTATTTATTTATTTATTTTCTAAGTGTTTTTTTTTTTATTTAAATTCATTAGCCAACATATAATATATCATTAGTTTCAGATGTAGAGTTCAATAATTCATCAGTTGCATATAACATGCAGTACTCATATCACATGCCCTCCTTAATGCCCATCACCCAATCATCCCATGCCCCTACCTACCTCCCCTCCAGCAACCCTCAGATTTTTGTTTTTGTTTGTTTGTTTTTTTTTAGATTTTATTTATTTATTTGACAGAGAGAGACACAGCGAGAGAGGGAACACAAGCAGGGGGAGTGGGAGAGAGAGAAGCAGGCTTCCTGGCTAGCAGGGAGCCTGATGCGGGGCTCGATCCCAGGACCCCGAGATCATGACCTGAGCCGAAGGCAGTCGCTTAACCAACTGAGCCACCCAGGCGCCCCTGGCAACCCTCAGTTTAATCTGTGCTTTTAATCAGGATTATTTTCTTTACATATTTTTCTATGAAAACCATATTCTAGATAAACCTTTGAGTTTATAAGCCTTATAATATTCGTGATCTCTAATGACTATACATTTAATTACAAAGCTATTTACCTCAAGCCACACTGTTATATAGAGAAGCTATAACCTCAAGTGCATATATCTGCCTACCAAAGGCAAATACTCACTATTAATATCATGGTACATGTTAAATAGTCTTTTGAAATTGAACATCATTGGTTCCAGGGAATTTGTGAGATTTGTAAGGAAATTCTATTCTACACTGGATCTTAAAAAAAAAAAAAAGATGAAATATGCATGTATAAAGGCGTAAGTATTTCAGTTGCAAAATATGTTATCAAAGATCTATCTCAACTGCAAGTAACAATATGAAATATAGACAATTACAAATTAAATCCTTGACATTTAAAATGTTAACAGTACTTCCAGGTGTTTAAATGCCTCAAGCACTTTTCTTTGTTCTTTGTCACATGACGCCTGCCTGTCAAGGCATCCTGACCATTTATTAATGCACACAAGAATCTTTAAAACAAAACAAAATGTGTTTCATCATGCTGCACTACCTGCCTCTGCTTCTGCCTCTCCATCAAGATGTACCAAACTCACATTTTCCAATTACCCCTGTGTCATTCGGCATTTTTATCTGACAAGTAAATTAAGGTCATCAAGAAGAGTGAATCTTGAAATCTTCTCTGTCCCAGTGTAGCCAGTGTGATGTACTGAATTGCATTGTTTCTGGAAAACTGGCAGACCAGAGGAGGAAAGCACAGCAGTGAAATCACTTTCTGAAAAAGTATAATCCCAGCTAAGTGTCTCTACTTCAATAGATATGATCCAGGAGCCTTTTTTTCCATCCAGCTGAGAATTTAGTAACTGGTTTCCTTGAGCGAAACAGAGAACCTCTTGCTTCTGCCTCTCTCTCATCTTAGAAGTATTTTTCCTTTTGGCAAATGGCATCAAATATTGCATGAAAGTAAAAGAAAGATGCTAATATAATACCATTGCCAATACTCTTCCTCTAAATATTTACTTCATTCAAAGCTTAAGCAAGGGTATTTGAAAAAAATCTTAACTCACACTATTTTCTATTAATTTATTTCTGAACATATTAAATACCAAAATACAAATGTATAAGGGTTCGTTTGTATAACTAGAACATTTTTAGGCAGAAGCATTACCAAATACATTTTATATGAACACTCTTCCTTAGCCAGGGACATTTATTTAATCCTTATATCTAGAATGTGTTCTTTATCACTTCTTCATGAATGTTTATTAATTCCTAGATTGTGTAAGGCACTCTACTAATCCCATGGGATATAGAGAATTGAAAGATACTATATCTGCCCTCAAGAAGCATATAGTATAGTTAAAATGAGCCAAAACCCCTGAAATCCTCAGAAATTGAATCTTTTTGGACAGTTGAAGTTTTCAAACAAAAGTTTGGCCTTAAAAGTACTATTTTTATTATTTTTAAATATTTTGCAGAGACATATTTTTCTAATCATGCATCCACAGACTCTTGCCCTTTTAAATAAAATACACTGGACATAAGTCAGCCTGTTGTAATTGACCTTGTATGGTCATGTTAATGTTTTGAGTTATAATATAGTGAGTCCTTCTATGCTCCCTGAATTTTACAGGGATGTTTGATCTTAAATTCCTGACTCCTGAGTAGTGCATATTTTGGAATCTTACACCAGATTTTCAGTTTTCCCAGTTCTTCTGGTGGTCAGCCTAGCAGTGTGCTCTTCCATTCCATTCCTTCTCTTTACATATCTCACCCCGGCCGCCATTTACTTCATTTACTGTTACTCTACTGTTTTGTAAACTTGGAAATCAATAAACACATCTGGAGTAAGAGTGTGAGGCATCAAAGCTGTTGTATGGAGTAAACTATGCATTCTTTACTATGTGAATATCTATCAAATGTCTCTTCAGAGGCTCTTTTTGTCCATCTTGTTATTGTTCCACTGCATTCCACATAGATGAAGTTGCCAACTTGCTGAATTCAAAGACATGTGATGAGTATCTGAATAGCTATGGAAACAGGAGAGAATGGGGATCAATCTAAGAAATACTTAAAACGTAAGAATGACAGGCTTGATGATCAACCTGAAGGCAAAGGAGAATTGTGGGAGGGCTGAGTCCAAGGTTTTAGGCCTGGACATCTCTAAGAATGGTGTCCCCGCTGCGGTGGGATGGTTTTACCCTCTAGGCACTGGAGAAGCCTCTGAATATTTTTAAATATTATTTTGAAGAATAATTATGTGGCCACATAATGTGAGATGGACTGGGAAGAAATACTGTAGAAAGCCAATTGAATAGAAAAACCAGGAGAGATGATGGACTCTGAAAAACAAACTGAGATTTCTGGAGGGGAGGAGGGTGGGGGGATGGGTTAGCCTGGTGATGGGTATTGAGGAGGGCACGTTCTGCATGGAGCACTGAGTGTTATGAACAAACAATGAATCTTGGAACAGTACACCAAAACAAATTATGTAATATATGGTGATTAACATAACAATAAAAAAATTTAAAAAAAAGAAAAACATAAATGTAGCCTAATCATGTGAAGCTGAGGCCTGAAATGAGGCTGTGCCAGTGGTAATAAACACAAGATAATGTAAGACATGATAAAGATTTGATTCTGGACATGAAGTTACAGGGAAAGGTAGAATCAAAGATGACTGCACATTTCAAGTCCAGGTAGCCAAGAGAATAACAGCATCATCTACAAAATCACAAGATTATGTTTATCTAGGAGAAATATATCCTCAGCTTTCATTCATATGTCATACTTATATGTCTATATAACCATATAGTATTCAGGTTCAGATTAGTCTCCATTATATATTGCTAAATCTTTATATATGTACCTCATTTCATAAGGTTAAACTAATCCTGATTACAGTATATGACCTAAGAGGGGAATTTTTTTTTCCTGAAAATAAAAAAAAGAATGCTAAGGATTTCCTGCATGGTCTGTCAATAAACCTTAAGATTAATTTACTGGATACTGTCAATCCATTATATTGCTGAGATTTCTGCTGTGCTTTAAAAAATCATTTTGGTGAAATGATGAGATAATATCATTTGCAATTTTGACATTTCATCAAGAATTGGGAGTCATAAATAAAACATGTAAATATGAAACAATATATACCACCATTTATTTCCCTGGGCAGCATTTTGAGAAAACTTTACTCAAAAAAAAAAAAAAAAAAATCATGTAACTGCTGTCTTCAATAACTTTAAAAAGATTTTCATAACAGAAAAGAGTTAACTTTAAAAGCTATTCCACAGAAAATGACACAGCATACAAATAACAGATTTTACTTTGAAATGTAAATATAAACTAGAATAATCTTGATTACAGAGAGACAAAATCATGTCTCAGTAGAAGAAAATTCTTTGGTTAAAAATAGCCAAATTGCTTTTCTCTCATACTTTCCTAAAGACATGAAATTTATTTTTTTAAATCTATTTTTTAGAAGTATTTGGATTCCAAGTAAAGAACCTCACTTTTTTTTTTCTCTTTAAATAGAAACAACTAAAGTAAATCTCACTTATAATGGCAATCTGACTAATGCCAAGCATTGGCTAGGTACTAAGCTCTTGTTCAGGAACAATTTTGCATCTGTTTTTGGATAATTGCTTCCTCTTAAGGAAGTGTGCCTCTTTCCAAACCATACAATGAAATAATGATTTTAATATACTTGTATTTTTCCAAGACTACAACCTCATTCCATTAAGCAAAGGGACATTTCCAATCAACTAGTCACAAATAAATTTCATTTCTTACCTGGATGTCATTGCTTCTTTTTAAGGCCAGGTTTGCTCTCTAGGGTGTTACTTCAGTAAATGATATACATCTTCTCCTATAAAACTAATTAGAAATAATCCTTTTAGGATTGAAAAATGACTCGATGGTACTAACAGACAAGTTTTCACACATGACAGGGTAATTTGTAGCTATACTGTACTTTTCTGGAATCTATTTGGTAGATGATTTTATGGTTTCTTTGTCTAAGTGTCTACTTAAATTAATCAGGTCCTTGAGGCCTCTAGCCAAGAAACAAGTCCCCCTCTTTCTCCTCCTTTTTTTTCCTCCTCTTCTTCTTCCTCCTTCTCTTAACACATGTAGTTGATCCTTGAACAACACAGGTTTGAACTGTGCAGGTCCACTTCCACAGAGATTTGATTTGATTTTAATGTTTTTAATTTTATTTTCCCCCCGCAAAAAGTTTTATTGTTTTCACTTGGTCCAAGACTTGGGACAAGGCTCCAGAGTGGTTAAAACGCTGCATAGTTGCTGTAGGGGGAGGATCAGGCAGAAGCCCTGACATCCGGGCCCCTGGGCTCCAGAGGCTCCCAGCTGCGCATGAGCCTTTTAAAGAGATACTTGCCCAGCCCAGCCTGGAAGCCAGCCAGCTTGTGGAGGTTAGTCAGGTGGTTGCCATCTTCTTGATGAGTTTTACCTCCTCATCCAGGAAGGGGTTCTATGGGAAGTCACAGAGACGGGGGGGGGGGGGGTCTGTGAGGCAGAACCCAGGGCACGCAGATCCCAAACAGCCTGGCTCAGGTTCTTCCCGGGACCATGGCGGCTTCTATGGTGTCCCGGATTTTAACCCGTTCATCTTGGGACAGTTTCTGCACGTCCTGGAAGAGGGTGCGACCATCCCTGCTGGTTTTGCATCTTCAAGAGCCCCTCAGCACCATCCCACTTCTCCTAAAACACCTCACAGAAGCAGGGGCCCACACCCTCCAGAGCCACATTATCGAGGTGGAAATAGGAGCCCAGAGAGAGGTAGGTGCAGGAGGAGGCCTGCAGACACATGTTGACCAGGCGGTTGGCAGCAGCCTCCCCCTCAGTGGAATAATTCTGAGTTGCTCAGCAAGAAGGAAATAAGCTCAGAAACTGGTGTTGGCTGGTCCCAGAGGGAGATGATGGCTGAGATTATGATTCCAAAGGTTGTGACTGGAAAAGAGTTTGGAGGGTGGCCCAAGGCTGGAAGAAGGGATGTCCTGGGTGTGTTCTGTCCAAACATTGTTGATAATACATATAACACATACAATATGTGCTGACTCATTGCTAGTGGCTGCTTATTCTTTATCCAGAGCAACCCCTATGTATCCCTTTTGTAACAGTCTTTACACTTGTAATTATTTGTTCATTGTCTATCTTTCCCATGAACTGTAAATCCAGGAGGGCAGTAATGGTCTTTTTTGTTCATCACTGAATCTCCAGTGTTTATCTCAGTGTCTGCCATGTAATAGGTGCTCAGAAAACATTTGTTGAATGAACTAATGCATTCTTAACCTTAGATTCACATTTCTAAGCTTAATCAACTTAACTTGTAAATGTAGAAGTCTGTATTTCCTAGCAGCTCCTGCCTTCTGGGAAGTATTATCTCCAAGCATACAGAATAATTGGATTCTTCTGGTTAAAATTATGTTGGGTAGATTTACTTCACATACATATAGCTACTTTCAGGGTAAATCTTTACATATCTCAAGTGGAAGGTGAGGATATGGATTACCCTAGATTAATCTGACTTTTTTTTTAATAGAATCACCCAATGCAAACCATCATTCAGTCCATTCCCTCAAATATTTATTGAGCTACTACTCTGTATCAGGCCTTATAGGCTGAATACTGTATTAGTTTCCTAGAGCTGCTCTCATAATGACACACACAACAGAAATCTATTCTCTCACAGTTATGGGTGTCAGAAACATACCCCCTCCTAAGGCTCTAGGAGAGAATCCTTCCTTGCCTCTTCTAGGTCCCGGTGGCTCCAGGCATTCCTTGCCTTGTGGCTGCTTAACTCCACAGTCTCTGCCTCTGTCTTCACATGAACTTCTCTTCTTTGTCTTCTCTTTTGTTTCCTTGTCATTGGATTTGGGTCCACCCAGCTAACACGGGATGACTGATACCCTTAACATACTTGCACCTACAAATTCTCTCTCTCTCTCTCTTTTTCTATAGGGGCAGGGAGAGGGGCAGTGGAGATGTCATCATTCAACTTACTACAGCTACAATAGTGAATAATAAAATCCCTGCCCTCATGGAATTAGTAGTCTAATGGGAAAAAAAAAAAGATTACAAAAGAAGTGATTTCAATAAAACATGATAGAAATTTATTGGTAGAGGTAGTACAAGGGTCTGTGGGAACATGAGTCTGGGGACCTAATCAAATCTAAACAGTCAGAGAAAAGCTTCCCAAATGATGTGATGTTCATGTAGGAGGAGTGACTAGGAATTGACCATGAAAGAGAGTTTGGCACTCTCTTTCAAGCAACTGGATGAAATTCAGCATAGTTAGAGAATGATAAGGTATTAATCTGGAGATACATAATTACAGCCATTTGTAGAGAGCCTTGTGAACAAAGTTAAGGATTATAGCCTTCATCCTGAGATAGTCAGAGCTTGTGATGGGCCAACACCAGTATGATAAGAAGGCAGAAATTATCCCCATTAAGGACCAAGAACAGCCCCACAGATCATGAGTGTCCCTCTTACTTTCATATGGCAAATCTTGTTCTTCCCAAAATTTGTAGCCTTTATGGATACCGCAGTATCTATCATAATAAAATTGCTCTGAAAGGTTGTGACAAAGATATTTAATTCAACATTCTCATTTTACAAACCTGACATCAGGGTCAAGCAAAGTGTATTGAGGACCCACAAAAGCACTGGATTTAGCCATTTGTTCTGTTAGTGAAAATGGTCATGTAAAACACTGGCAACAGCATGGGCCTGGAGCCTGGCAAATCAGGGTTGGATTGCCAGATTCCCTGTGTACAAGAAGTGTGACCTTAGACAAATACTATAACCACTTAAACTAGGAATAATAGTAGTACATACCTATTAAGACCATTGTGCAGAGTAATTTGATGCTGAATTTGAAGTACTAAGCATAGTGCTCGAGGATAGTTTAGTACGAAACAAATAGTGGCTACTGTTGATGATGATGTTCCTAATATTTTCATAATCACCCCAGCCCCATAATCTATGGCATTTTACTCCCAGTATAATAGTTCATCACCTTATATGCTCTTATTTTCAAATGACTTACATATTTAAATATAGTTGAGCCTTAAACAACATGAGGGTTAGGGACACCCCCCCACTGCCCCATGTAGTCAAATATCCATGTACACCTTTTGACTCCCCAAAAACTTAACTACTAATAGCCTACTGTTGACCAGAAGCCTTACCAATAACATAAATAGTCCATTAACACATATTTTTTATTATATACTGTATTCTTAAAGTAAGCTAGAGAAAATAAAATACTCAGAAAATCATAATAGAAAATACACTTACAATACCATACTGTATTGTAAAAAAAAATGCACATATAAGTAGACCCATGAAGTTCAGAGTTGTGTTGTGGGGTCAACTATACGTTAATCTCCAAAGAAGAGTGTTTAGGATTTCTGGTTCAGAAATTTAGAAACAATTATACAAGCATATGCATTTTTCAAAGTGTCACAATTTAATATTTTGTTATTCAATTAAAATTTTAATTGAAGCAAAGTTCATTAATAATGTGATTACAAGTGTGAAAAAGAAGATATATTAGTAAAACTGGCAGTTTGCTAAGTAATTATTTAAGTTAAACAACACAGTGTTCTATAACAAAGTAATCTCATTTTCAAAAGACCCAATTACATAATCTTCTCCTCCATCTGAACTTTGAATATATGGTCCCAATAAATTATTTGCTATCTGTTTATTGTGAAAATATAGGCTCCAGTTTTAAAACTCTTGAACTATATTATATAGTTTACAAATACAGCAGTTTTGCTCAATGTTTTCTTTTTAAATGCCATCTTCTTTATCTTCAAAAAGTTAATGTTTTTTTCTGTAACATCTATTCCTTATAATTTGTTATTCAATGATTTTCAGTGTGAAAATGTCACATTTTAGAGCACACATTAACTTTCACAATATCAGTGCTATTGAAGATTAGGAAATTCATTGAGGACCTAGTAAAAAATCTTCAGCACATTATTTATTGGATAAGATGCAACTCTTTAACTTGTATCTGCACAGATTATGAGCTAAAAGAAATAGATGCCTGAATATATCTTAATTAAATCATAGTGAATGAAATCTAATTCCAAGGTTTAATAAATTTCTTACTGAAAACTGAACATAAATGATTTTTTATTTTATTTACAGTTAGATTTCTCAAAAAGCCTCTTAAATGCTGTGATTGGTTTCTTACTCAATAATACCTTTTAATGTTCAGATATTTTCTAGTAGATAGGTCATTTTTATTGAAGAAGTTTATTACTCTGCATATAAATTTGCACATAGTATACTGCATACTTGATTCCCAGAAAAAGACCTACTTCTGTGAATGTCTTAAAGCACCCAAGTTTAATAAATTGTTATGTTAGAGAATTAAATGTTTTTCAGTTATATTCTTTCTTTGGTTCAGTTTTCTGGGTATAAATAATTTGATTAATAAATTTTTATAGTAATCAAAATAAAAATCAAGCTTTATTCTAGTTAAAGGATTTTTAGGGACTGATTGGCTCCATATTTTAGAATACTGATAATTAACTGAATTATTACTTCAAGGTATAGCCTAAGGAGAAATGAAACATAAATCTGAAGATTGAATTCTGGTGATGGTGGTATGTGAAGTTGGGCAAGTTCTGTACCTTCTCTGGGCTTCAGTTTTCTTGCCTCTGTTCCTAAGCAATTGTTCATATCCCATTCAATAAAAAATATATCTGATTAAAACTTCAGTAATACACAAAATAGGAAGTGCTAATGAATTAATTGAACTAATATTTTTTAAAAGATTCCTGGGAAGTAGTGAAACATGCATCCAATACAGTTTTAGATACAGTTTTGTCAATGAGGGAAATAGTATGTTGTTACCATATGTTATCTAGTCTTATCTTCAAAAAAGGAAGATTTCAAATGTAATTTTTTAAATTACTGCTAGACGTCTAAGAACTTACTATGTACACCCTTGTGCTGTAGAATGCGAATTCTTAACTTTAGTATTTGAATTAAGCTCCATGAAATATAAAAAAGCTCATTCTTCAGCTAATTATGCAGTAGTCTTTCCACTTTGTGGAAATAGATACCAAAACAGTGGGTAAAGCCTAGTGTGTTGATTAAAGTGTTTAAGGAAAGAAGTCAGCAATTATATAAACAAAATCCTTTAAGTCCATCTGCTGATTTAAATTTGCAACAAATACTTAATCCTAAAATGTGGGATACTAAGAATCCATCTATTCTATTGGTATTTTTGTGAAAAAGAAGAAAGGGTGATGTTGCGGGTTATGACCTCAACCTTGGGCCTTTATTTTACGTTTGCATCCTGTGTGCCAAATAAAGCCAAACACAGTAGGGATTTTTGGTGTCCATTACCATATTTTCAAGCACAGACTAAGTTGTAAAATAGTTTTGGTAGTGAAATGTCACCCAGGGAAAATTTAATATTGTATTTGTGTTTCAGCTTCTGACATGGCGGCCGAGCAGGGACAGATTCTCGTGATAGCCACCGCGGCTGTTGGGGGGTTTACTCTCCTCGTCATTCTTACTTTGTTCTTCTTAATCACTGGGAGGTAACTACAGCATACCAGATTATTACCAATATTTGTGAATAACCATTCTCCGATATACTTTGTATTCATATGCTTTTCAACGTAACAAACCATATTTGAGAGAAAAAGGGATCAGGGCAGATTCTGCTCTGACTGAAATTTGTATGATAACAGAACCACCTGGCTAGTTCTCTGTATCAGTAGGCTTCTGAATCTGAAAGCAGCTAGGGACTTGATAAAAACACTTTGAAAGCTATGAATGATAAATTCTTACTCGATAAGTTACTTCTGAGTTTTTCCTTTGTTACATTCAAATTATCCCATGAAAGGGATTTTTCCTGGGGAAAAAAATAATTCAACAGAGAATTTATATAAAAGCTCTTTATAAACTTAGTGTTATAGAATGTATTATATTTATTCATTAAATAGTGAAAGGATCTATATTAGAATTATATTAATTGGTTTTATAAACCCGGTATTTCTCTACTTTAGTGTAATAAGGATGAAAATTTAGAGTAACAATAAATTTAACATAGCAAAAGACCTAGACTGGAATTCTGACTAGCTGGTCAAAGTGCTTCACCCATCTAAAACTTATATTTCTATTTTTGTACATATGGTATAACAATGAATTAAAACCATTTATTGATTTTTAGATATATTGGATTGTTACCATGAGCCAGGTACTGACAATACAGAGATGTGAGTAAAGATAATATGTATGAAATCACATAAAAGAACAAGTAGTATTTCTTATGTAAGCCTTGATATTAGGCCTCGACTCTTTGTCAGATATTGTCAATATATTAGATCATATTTTTATTCCTACAAGGGGAAAAATGATTCCTTCTAGATTATCAGTAGGGGCACAAAAGAATACCTCAAGAGTTTTCTTGATAATCTGAAAAACACACATACTGCAAAAAAAACAATGTCATGATTTAAAAGAGCAATTAAATGCCAGCCAAAAACTGTGCATCCATGATGACACCAGCCAGAGTATGCCATCTCAACTGGAAAATGTTGATATTTGATAACGAGCAGAAATAACAAAGAGCTACCTTCAGGGGCAATAGTTCAGTGAACTATAAACACCCTTTGTTTTGTTCATTTTAAAACTTGACTTACATATCAATATTTTATTAAAATTAATTTTAAAATTATAGAGGATGTGCATGCATGGAAATTTATTGTCTACAATTTTAGAGCAGGCTAAAGGTGCAGATCAATAAATTCACAAGTACTTAGAAGGCACTTGTCAAAGGTGGGTCCCTGCCTGACTGTAACTGCTACCTCTTGAAGGCGTCAGATGTAGTTGTAACAAACCCACTTTTACAGACCTTATCAAGGAACAGAGAAATACATGAATATCATAATGTGGTTGAGTTGAAATGGTGACTTCTTTATGAAATTAATTGTAAAAGGGACACATTTACCCATGTGTACTTAAAATTTTTCAGTATTAATAGACCTTGTATTGCTCTGGTAATAAATAGAGAGTATCTCAGAGTCTCCTGTGTTGGGAGGCTAATTACCTGATAGAAAAGTCATAGCTATAGTAATAAGAAAAAAGAAAAATATCTAATGCAAGAATGCAGGAAATACTGATAAATTAATCCTAATAGAAAGAACTAGTTTGGGCATGTCATGGTGCCACCACCAGATACTGTTGCCCAGCACTCCCCTATTTCTCTCTCCCTTTATACCTCATGCTAACCTCTGACAGTTCCTGCCATCATCACAGCTTTGGTACAACCATCTTTTATAGTGGGCAGGAAAACAGATTTTGGATTCTCTAAACCAACTAACCATCTGGTTGAAAACAAAATACTCAATAAAACACCCTACAAATACCAAACATGACCTACAAAATCCTTAATCACTAGCAAGGGAGAACTGGTTATAAAAAATACAACAACAACAACAACAGAAACAACCAAACAAAACCCTGTGTATCCTGGTGGACGTCTAAGCTTGTTTGCAAAACAAAAGAGAAAAATAACAGGTTAGAGTTCTTCTGATCCTATCTAGGATTGTCTTGCAAGAAGAGGGATTAAATACAGTCTTGGTGCATGGAAAGTCACAATGACAATTAGGTTAAAAAAATAAACCTCTAGCCTTTAGGCTAAATCAGCTTGCCCTAATGAACTTCAGAGATGCGCTCAAATGTTATCTTTATTTGGGATTTCTGAAGCAGAATTTGAATACCACTTAAAAAGATAATTCAATGATAAAGAAAATTTTGTACTAAATTATTTTCAGCTTTTACTTTCCATGTTTGCCAATTTATATGACATTAGAAATTAGTTTAATATTCTACATCCTGGGGAATACAATTTCAATTATACAGGATTAAAAAATAAGTTTTGAAGTATCCCTTAAGCACTTTGATAGGGGAGTATTCATTGGAAATTATTCTATAAAAACTGTAAGACATTTCTGAATAAATACTCAGTTTTCCATAGGGTTTGAGGATAAGTTCATATTGAAAGATTGGATTGTATACCACAGATGTATTCTGTTTAACCATTTGGAATTAGAAATTTGATGAACTGTCAAATCATATGGATGCTGATGAATTTATTCACGTTGAAGAAGTCATGCAAGATAAGCATTTCCTCTTTCTTAGAGCACCATCATCCCAAGAGAGAACAGAACATACCTCTACCAAATTTCTGACATTAAAAAAGAAATCATGCTCTTTAGCAATGAAACTAGAAGACAGTTGTCTAAATGCCTGAGCTTTTTGACTCAAAAACATGTTCTCATTTTGAGTTTTAATGCCTTTTACCAACTCACAGCTATTAGCAGTTATATAAGGAAGGACATGACGGTTATTTCTGATTATAGAATATTCTCTAAGATTCCTATCATTTGAATCAATCAATCCACTTGAGAGTATTTTATTCTTATCTAGGGTTAATTTTGTTGTATACAAAAAACCTTGTATGGAGTAAAATTTTCACATGTTATGTAAGGATTTTCTTAAAAAATGGTCTTTATGTTAAGAACTTTGCCTATGGGTGATAGGTATTTTAGTTGGTTTTGATTCTCATTCAGTTCTAAAAATAAGATTCTGTTTACCCTTTTAAAAGGTGCCAATGGTACATAAAGGCCAAAATGAAGTCAGAAGAGAAGAGAAGAAACCACTTACAGCAGAATGGGCATTGTAAGTACCGTGACTCTTCCATTGCTTTATATTGTTCCAGCCCTCCAGAGTTCATTTTAAACTTATATCCATTGAGTTGAAAAAACCTGAAAAAGTGTACTTCCAACCTTTCAGCATTAAGAGTTTTCATCTGGTTTCCAGGTTTGTTTGTGGAAATTGCACCTGCTTCTCATTAAATGATAGTACTTTTTCACTAATTCTACTTGCTGGAAAACACGAAGACTGAATATGCTAAAAATACAAGATGACTGCTTGTTTCTAGTTATTTACCATTCACAATGGCTCCTGAATGTGAGTTGGCTTTATTTAGTAGAGCATTAGCCATAGAAATATTAAGGAATTTTTATTCTGTCATTTAAACATATAACAAATCAATTTACAATTCATTAACACTAAAAAAGAAATCAGCTCTTTAACTTTTAGAATATGTATGAAATCCTTGAGCTGACTACAAGGTTATATTCATTTGTAGAATCTCTTCCCAAGTAAGCTATAATTACCACTATGGTTGGTTTGATAATTGCCACCCTCTCTTCCCCAACGCCCACTTCCACCTCTACCTCCACCTCCACCTCCAAATGGCACACTACTTTGTCAAGACAGTTTTTCTGTTGTGAGACTCTGAATTAACAAGAAAGGGGTGTTCTCTGATTAACCACAGTGTAGAGATAATATGTGAGGCACGTTGTATAACTCTATAAACTCATCTTTACTGGGCGCCTGGGTGGCTCAATTGGTTAAGCGACTGCCTTCGGCTCAGGTCATGATCCTGGAGTCCCAGGATCGAGTCCCGCATCGGGCTCCCTGCTCAGCAGGGAGTCTGCTTCTCCCTCTGACCCTCCCCCATCTCATGTACTCTCTCTCTCTCTCATTCTCATGCTCTCAAAATAAATAATAAATAAATCTTTAAAAAAAACTCATCTTTACTTCAAATGAGAAAAAGGAATAAGGGACTTTTCAATCTATAACATTCTCTGAAGGGGGCAGAAAGGATTGGAGTGAGGATATTATAAATTAGAGGGATGGTTTAGGGCTATTTCTAGGCTCACAAGATTCTTCAGTGTTCTACAGACTATCTGCATTAGAATGTTCCATCCTCACTCACCAAAGTTCTGACCAGAAGGTCCATGGTAGGGCCAAGACATATGCATTTTAAGCAAGGTCTCCCTAGTTGCTCCTTTTTTTAACAATACATTTGAGGCTCACTGCACTGGCAGAGAGCAGAAAGTTCAGACAGCCACTACCAGCCAGGGGATGAGCTGGAAATGCTATGAACAGTGGCAGAAAACCAGATCCAAACACCTGGACAGATGACACATGCTGAGCAACCTCAGGTTCACTGCAGGGCATTTAGTACATTTAGTAAATGCAGAGGAAAAAGATGCTCCTGAGGTATTTATTATCTGTTTTCCAACTAGCAGTTTAGCATAAACTAAACCAGATGGGCCCAGCAAGAAGCAGTGAAAATAACCTAAGGCAGCCACAGAAGTAAAAGAAAGATAACAAACCGATGTTTAAGAAGCCATGGATAAGTTAAATAAGTAACTAGACAGTTAAAATTGGAGCTAAGTTTTCTTTTTCTATACTACATATATTGTGTTTACAGAAAAAAAGTGATATTAACACCTTAAATCCCATTAGACACCACTAATCATCTAATAGTAGCCACTGGATTTGTGTTTAGATTTTTCAGTCTGAAACCACAACTCCCATTAAGTTATAAAGATATCATAAGAAATATGGACCAGAGGTAAAGATGATCTGATGATCTCTTTTCCTCCAATCTAAACTTTGGGAAGTCAAGAAAAGCACAGTATTTCAGAATCATTGTCAGGTCTATGTATGCCTACAATGCTTTACTGGCAATATTTTGGAAACTCCTAATATTCTCATGGGTGCATATCTGGTAGCAGGAGAGAGTAGGCAAAAAGTTATGAAAGAAGGCAACAGGCGTAGAACTCATGAAGCAAATTCTGCTAATAACAGGCATTTCATCATGTCCTCTAAACTCACTTGATCACTTTTTCTTTGCTTGCTTTTGAGATTTTCTTGCAAGAGCATGTTTCTAAGGAAACTTAACCAACACTTAACTCAGGGTATTGTATGGTTTTCAAAATCAAAAGCAACAAAACCAAATATCATCCATCCACTATGCCACGGATTTGTATTGATCTTTTAATCCCTACTAATTCAAATTTAATAAAGGTTTGCTGTGTGGTTATTACCTATAAAACCATACCTAAGGTATTTGGAAAGATATAAAGATGTATAAGAGATGATCTGTCCTCCAGGAGCTAGGAATCTAACCTGGAAAACAGAAACCAACCAGCAAAACCAAGGAATGTCCACAGGCAGTCTGTGACTTCTTCAGATACTGGGAGAAGTTGTGAATGAATATATAATCACACATTCAAGCTTTCTACCATCACTATTCATCATCCTAACTGCCGGTGGGCTGTGAGCCCTCCACGCCTTTCAAGGAGAGTAGCAGCTACACAGCCAGTGACCAGATTTGGGCCTTAGATTCCCACCCTTAACTTCGGCATAGACAGGGGGTCCTTTCCAGGACCATGTGCAGTCTGGCTATGAAAGCAACCACAAGAACAGGAAGGGCTGATGTCCATTGTCATTGTCCATGGATCTATTCTTTATTGCCTGAGAGTTTCTGAACTGAGGCATGAGTTTGGAAAACCCAGTGCCTAGTGCTAGTATGAAGGGTTCAGGAGGGACACCAGTAGGCTTTCTTATTTTGGGGGGAAGGCTTATGTCTTTTTCCCCCATGTCCTGAGTAGATCAGGTATGAAATATATGGGTTCTTAGTGAATAAGTGAGCTGATTAAACATTTTATAGAGATATCATAAATATGTTTTCTGGAATCTGTCAGCTCACTCTCTATTAAATCACCAGATCATTTTACATTAACAGGTAAATAAATTTTTGATTTTAAGTACTCAAAGCTTTAATGGGGGGGTGAGGAGGAGTGGGACAAAAAGAAAAGAGAATTAAATTTAAATAATTAACAAGAATGACTAAAGTAGTCAATCCTTGTTTTAAACATACACAAGATGTGTAATTACTAAAATATTTTAAACTAAATCAATCTTTTATTTTGTTGCAGTAGGTTTCCCAGGAATTAAAACTTACATAGATCCAGATACATATGAAGACCCATCCCTAGCAGTTCATGAATTTGCAAAGGAGATTGATCCCTCGAGAATTCGCATTGAGAGAGTCATTGGGGCAGGTAAACACAAAATCTGTACTTCTGAAGATAAGATTCTTTGATGGTTTTGTGACTGGTTTATCAACATTATATTTTAAATCTTAGTAGTTTTAGTCATTGAAAATTTTTAAGAAATGAGAAGTAAAATTTTCTTATATATGTCATTTTTTAAGTATTGTAGGCACATAAATTCATTTTCTAAGCAATGAGAGAATTCACAAATGTTATTTTTAAGTCCTGTACTTTTCTTTCAGTATAGAGATAACTTACAATGAAACGAGAGTGATGCAGGAATTTATTTTGAAGATGCAACTTCAGGAGTTTTTTATAAGTTATTATAGATTTACTCAGACCCCAACATTTATAGAAATATACTATAATTAGTATTCATAATGATGACCTTGAGGCTCTGCAAGATCCAGAAGTGTTCTGAAAATCATTGAGGATAAAATTAGCTTCAATATAATGTTTTACATCATTTCAGTGCTAATTAGTGATTTTTCCCTATGTAGAATGTTCAAACAGAACACTATTTTATTCAACTGTTCTGGATAAATACAAATTTATTGCGATTTAGCCCCCAACGGTTTACTCTGTACGTTACTTAGGGCAGAGGCTAAGCTGATGTAACAAAGAGACCCCAGAATATTTAGTCCTCTTTCAAATCCTTGACCTGAGGTATATAGTCCATGTTAGCAAAGGAGCTGTTATTCAGGAGGTCTTGAAAGGACCCAAGTTCCTTTTACTCTTTGCTCTGCCTTCCCTTAGTGTGTCATCCTCCTCTGAATGGTCAAAGCCTTCCAGCCTGTGGGAAGGAGAAGGAAAGAGTTCAGTCTTTTTTTTTTTTTTTTTTGGCTTCGTCTTGAAGGCAATAACATGGAAATTGCAAACATGTCTATTCACATCTCACTGGTCCAAATGCAATTACCTGGGCACCCAGAGAGAGAGTTTGATATATAATCTCTGACTGGGCAACCACGCATGCAGCTAAGAAGGGGAGGGAAAAAGTGTAAGTTGAAAAGGGAGACTGGATCCTGAACAGGGGAATTGGTCTCCCCTAGATACTGGATATCTGTGTAATCCTTTGGAGAGAACAGAACATACCAAAGCATGGCCATTCCAGCCAGGTTCATGTCTTTGCAAAGGCAAAAGAAGCAGCTGATTATCCTTTGTCTATTTCCAAAGCCCTTCTTCACCAGAGGACCAGCTGCAAAGTCTGCAGGGTCCAATGCAAATTGAAAATGTACCCATCACCCGGTGATGGGTATTAAGGAGGATGCGTGTTGGGATGAGCACTGGGTGTTATACACAACCAATGAATCATTGAACACTACAACAAAAACTTATGATGTACTGTATGCTGGCTAACTGAACATAAAAAAAAAAAAAAAAACACAACACAACAGTAAGGGTTCCAAAAAAAAAAAAAATGAAAATGTAGAGTCTCTTGTTAAAAGTTATTAAGAATTTCTGAAGCTTAGAGCTTTAAGCAAATGACAGGGTCCTTCTAAACTCAAGACTCTGAATGACTACTCCCATTAAGTGGACTCTATTCCCCAGATACACAGAAATCTAGCGCTATACAAGAATTCCAGAGACCTTTGGAGAGCGCCCTTCCTTATATCACTTTATTCCCTATGTACAGTGGATCATCTCATCTCCTGCAAGGCCAGATCTCCCTTTGAAAGCTGACACAAGGGGCCTATAGACTTAATCCTAATGCTCACAGCTGAAGAGGCTGTCATCAGAAAGATTAAGAACCTGGAATGAAACCAGATTCTCTATTCTCTTCTGTTGAACATAAAGCACATCAATGGGCATTAAAGGTATAATTGAAAGAGTGATTGCATTATATTCATTTAGTTTGGGGATTCATTTACTTAAGACAGTGGAGGAACAGAGGAGAGAGGAGGCCAAATAATTCCATTGCACCCTGCATTTGGCTTTCATCCTCTGGTCCCCAAGAAAAAGTGTTATGTCCTTTTATACTTCAGTGTTCAGTCCTCACGTAGATACAGTAGAAGCATTTTCCATTAGAGCCCTCTGTGCATAAATTAAATGCCAGTGTCTGAAATCACAATGTTGAGAAATAAAATCAAATATCTAAATGTTAACAAATAAATAAATAAGTTTTGTTTTTAGTTTGTAGGTTTTCTTCAACCAACATGTAAATTTTACCCTAAAAAAGTATAACATATTGCCAAAGCAAACAATAACTGTTAAAGAGACTCTTTTAATATCATATTCCCCCTACCCTGTCTAACCTTGAAGAAGTTATATTGGGACTCCTCTCATTTGGCAAAGACAGAATATCTAAACCTTGTAGTCAATCCTATACATCAGTATCTCCTTTTTATATTTATTCATCTTTGGTTATTTCAACTTTCAAACAATATGCTGTCTTTTTATTGCCCATCGTCAGAAAAATCATAAAATTGCTTTATGAGACAAAGTTGTAACATAACGTTCCTCTTTGCATTCCTGGCCAGTACTACTTTGTTAATTAACCCTGTTATGTCATGTTCCTAACTCTATTTGTAGGTGGCAAAAATTAGTGAATATGTGGACATTTCTCATAGCAACAGTGTGAAAAAAAGCACTGTTTGGTCAAACTAAAGAAGAACTAATAGAATTATGTTAACATCTATGATGTAGTTACACAACTGGTTACTTGCCTAACATTTTACTGTAAATATTTTCCTTAGGTTGTCTTATATCCTTTAGTTTTTTCCCACCTATTTAATTTTTTCTTCTCCAACTCCTACTGTCTCATCATCTGTGTGCATTAGGTATTCCCCTTGGAAATGTAAATTAAATGACTTAAGTGGCAGTGTAGACACTGGACAGAGGTGTGTTGGAGTGGGGGAGATGGGAGAGAGGCAAGATATCAGGTCTTAGTAATTGTCAGGGGAAAGATATTTAGGTCTGATTAAAGCACTGAGAGTAGAGAGTAGCCATAGAGAGGATACCTATGTGGAATCCACATAGAGGATATCTATGTGTAATAGGAACCCACAATTCACAATTACCGAGGAAAAATCAGTAAGACCCACATGGCTTTTGGTGAACAAATAGTTAAAAATGCTGTTCTGGGCTCTGTCCAGCGTAGTGAGATATTCCAACTTCATGCAGAGAGGAGCCTACAGTCAGGTTGTGGGCAGGCAGCAGGTAGAGTTAGTAGGCCTCTGGCTTCTGGGGTTCCTTTAGTGGGGTTAGACTATAGCTGAAAGAGAGAAAAAAAGCTGAGGGTTGATAAAGCCCGTGTTCCCTACAGGCTCATGCTTTTGATTCAGATCAGGTCTAGATAAGGGTGAGTGGTCCAATTTGAATAGTTCCCAAAGTTGACTTGAATTTAGAAATTAAGTTGAAACAGAGCTTTGGAGTCAAACAAAATAGTTGAGTAATGATACTGTGATTTAACAGTTGCATGATTTGGGCCAAATTTTGGGCTTCAGTTTCCTCATCTGTAAAATGGGCATATACTACCTACCTTCTGGAGCTGTTGTCAGGCTTAATTGACATATATATGTATAAACATCTGACATTCAGCACAAGGGATGCAACAAATCATCCTGACCTGTCGCCTCTAGTGTGTTTTATCGTCAAAGCCTTAATATAAATAGATACCTCCCTTGTGAAATTGAATTTTAACCTTTGGTAATGATAATGTTTGCCCTGGCTACTTCCCTTTGGAGATTCTTGAATTCTGATGATGATGATGATGATGATTAAAACTTTTTTATTCAGCACCTACTCAAGGCCTGTCCCTGTGTTAAGTGCTTTTCATATATTTTCTTGTAAAATTGTCATAATAATCCCATGAGGTAGATAGTATTATTCTCATTTATAGATGTAGAATGAGATGAAGAAAGAATGAGTGACTTGCTCAATATTTTAAGACTGGGTAGTAGAAGACCTGGGGTTTAAACCCAGCTGTAACTGACTCTCAAAATTATTTCTGAGGCCAAAGAAATAATGCTTCAAATAAATAAAGAGAAAGAACATTAAGCCTTTTTATGGTGGGGGTGGGGAGGCACTTTTATGTACAAGGCTGTTATTTGCTCCTGGCCAATGGGTCCTACTAGAATTCTTTTCCTTGTGTTTTGCTCTAAAGAACAAATGTCATTCTAATGCCAGTATTGTCAAATGCCATTTATTGCTTGTATTTACATTTCTAAAATGTGCCTGCTCCTTCTTAAATAAAGGTATGTCTTTCTAGAATATTAAAAGCCCTAATTTAACTAATGATAAGAGTATTCAGAATAAGTAAAGCATCTTTGAGCAATTGACTTATCAATGTAATTCAAATGAACTGTCTCAGAGAAAAATTAGCAAATCTCATGTTGATGCAATAAATAGCATCTTTTCTGGGTTTTTTTGTTTTTTGCTTTTTGTTTTTTGTTTTTTAAAGAATGCCTTCCAGGCTTCTAATTGGGAGACATGGTATATAATCATTAAATATTTCTTAAATTTGTTGTTAAAAAATGAACCCCAAAATAGCTACATTAAAGTTTTAAGACAGAAAAAAGCATGGGAAATGATATCACACTAAATCTGTAACATTTCTTAATATGTTCACTGAGTAATGTTTGTTAGATGGCTAATATCTCCTTATAAAAGGCACGGTGCTGTTTTTTTTTTTTATATTGTCACTATGCTTATCAAAAACATATGTAATCAACCTGTCTTCCACAACCTTTGTCCTGGGATTTTCAACTTTACAACTACCTGAATATTATGTGACAAATCCTTAGAAAATGTATTCAATATCTAGGCTGAATACACACACACACACACACACACACACACATACACACACACACACACACACACACACACACATATATATATATACATAAAATCCCTTATCTTTCACTGTAAATTTTACTTTTTTTTTTTAAATGAGTTGTCTAGGACAGTTTTTGTTTTTGTTTTTTTGTATATCACTATTCTATTTAATAGTGGCAGCTTATCATTGTTCATCAACACAGGCCTGAATTTCCATGAAAATACACATTTCCATTTAAATGAAGTGAGCAGCTCTGTTGCATGGGAGACTATCAAGATCATCTATCTTCTTTGACTTTTTGCATCATAAAATGAAATAATGTGGCCAGAGAACTGTAAAACAGAAATTCCCCGGCTAAAAGAACCAAGTCAGATTAGGATAGAATCATTATTTTACACATATTTTGAGAGATAATGAGAAAAGTGGTAAACTGAGTTTTAATCATGGGCTGGAAAAGGTCATCGAAAGGCTTTCCCTTTTTCAGGGCAGTACTGAACCTAAACCATTATAAGAAAAACTTGCCTTGCTGAATATCTATAATTTTGAAACATTATTCCATTGAAAAAATCATTTTTATGTCTCTAAGCCCACAGGGCACCCTCTTATATTTGACCTTCCCTCTTTCCCTGGTCTCAGTGGAAATGCATAATATCTCCGTCATTCATATTCTGTTCCTTTATCCATACAAAACTCATTCTTGCCTCTACTATATCAGCCTTCTTTTCTCTTGACTTAGTGTCACCATATTTTTTCCTCTTCCTAGAATAGTCCAGGAAGTTTTAACTGTTGATTTCTCAGCAATCATCTGCAGGTAAAAGAAAGTCAAAAGGACAACAAAAAGGATATGAAAAGTGAATGACAAACCAGTGATTTATTCAGCCTAATATTTGGTTCTGTTATCACCGTCTCTTTTGAGGTCATAGTTGTACTTGCTAATGTGCAAGGCAAAGTGCTTACTTTCTGGGCCACTCCTCATTCTCTGCTGCCATCCCCCAACTAGCCTTTCAAGAATCTATTCTTTTTTCAATTATCCTAAAGGAACTCTCTCATCCCCTGTGTGATTTTTTTCCTCTTCTTCAACTATATTGTATTTTTTGCAACATGACAAGAGGAGTGTAGGCAGTATTCCAGATGTGGTTTCACAATTCACTTTTTATAAGAAGAAACTTGAATTTATGGCCTGTTTTTTCCATATTTGATGAGATGATCTTCTCAAATGCAAAGGTCATCTTGTCCGTCGGTTGAAAAGATTTATGGTAGAGGTAAGATTAATTTTCTTTTCTATCCTTAGAAACTCCTTTGCCCAACCAATTAGACTGAAAATAAGATCAACAGTAGATTCTGGCAAGACATTTGTGCCTTTTACTCAAGAATTTCATAGCATTCTAAATCAAATGATGTAATGAAAGATGGGCTTTATCCATTCTCCCTGGACATTATAATATGAATAAAAGGAACAGACAAGAGCCATACAGACCCAGGCTTGAATCAGTTTTACTATTAATTCACTCCATAACCTTCAGCAATTTAGTAATCTCTCAGAAATTTGATCTGCTCACCTAAAAAATGGATTAATAATAATAATAATAGCTATCTTGTAGAATTAATGTAAAATTTAAAGATGACACATACTGAGGCTCTGTCATACAGTAGACACTCACTTAAAGGGCAGAAACATGACTATTGGGTTAAAAACAATTTCTATATTCAGTTGAAATGGCTAAGAAGAATGGTACTCTATACCCAACTCTTAAAATACTTTTGATATAAACATCTGCCCATACAAAATTCCATTGTCAATACCATAGTAACTGTAATGATATATATGATTTTCAGAGTCAGTTGGGAAAATTAGTAATTAGAAATGAATTTTCATTTTTATCAGTACGTTAAGAGGTATGCCCATATGAACAAATTCTTTCCCTTTTTGTTTTTCTTTTTAATTAAACTGAAAACTTAATTCGTCCTGTATCTTGTGAGGTTATATTGTGTGTGTGTGTGTGTGTGTGTGTGTGTTTATTTTTACTTTAAACTTAACAATCATATGACAAAATGACTTTAACAAAAGAAAATTTACTTCAATATCTTAATGTAAAACCATTGTAAACTAGTCTTATCAATTTATTCCTAGAATATCTAAAAATTATTAGGTTGATTTATCAAAGATAGTACTAAATATCAATTTCATTGACTTTAAGTTAATTTTATTTACTTGTATTTCAACACTCCACATCTTGTTTGGGGGGGGCCATTCAGTGTACATTTGCTATCTCACACATGCTTTTCTGACTCGTGCAAGATGCCTCATCCTAGTAGTTATTTGAGAAATGCTTGTAAATAAATAAAAAAAATGAGTAATTAAGTGAATGGCTAGAAGAATATGGAATAATTTCTTTTTTTTTAAAGATTTTCTTTATTAGAGAGAGAGAGAGAGAATGAGAGAGAGAGCATGAGAGGGGAGAGTGTCAGAGGGAGAAGCAGACTCCCTGCTGAGCAGGGAGCCCGATGCGGGACTTGATCCCGGGACTCCAGGATCATGACCTGAGCCGAAGGCAGCCGCTTAACCGACTGAGCCACCCAGGTGCCCTGAATATGGAATAATTTCTAAGTAATTCCTTTAAATGACTATGTCTATCTGATAATCAACAAAAATGCTAACATGGAAGGTAAGTTAAAGGACAACACAATAAATCTAATATAAAATCACATAATATATGTAAAGTAAAAGTAAGGGGGAAGAACAAATTTATAGAGGACAATTGTGAATTATAGTAGTTGCAATACTTTATGTTAATAATTGACTTGATAAATCAGACCAAACTAATAGAACTTATTATATGCCTTTGCATTTGCATAGTGAAATATAGAATCTTACAGAAAAGAGTCTATTGTAATTTTACTTTCTACTGAGTTTGTGTAACAGATGAGGTAATTTGAAAGAGTTTTTTATTACTTACAAAGAACTTAGTAATTTTCCAAACTTTGATAAATATTTTTATAAATATTGATAAAATATTTGGCAAAATGAAGAAAACTTTGCATCTCTTTTCAAAAAAGTACTCCAAGGAGCTAGGGGAACTCTGGGTACATCTTGTATAGAAAGAACAAAAAAATCATACATTCTCTTAAGGCTAATGGCCACAAGAAAACCTACACATCATCAACAATTTTTGTCCCTTATATTTCATTAATTATCTCTTGCTACATAACAAATCACCTGAAAACTTAAAACAAGAACATTTATTATCTTACAGTTCCTATGGGTCAGGAATTCAGGCACAGCTTAATTCCTATAGGATGGCTCACAAGGCTGCTGTGAAGGTGTCAGCTGGGGCTATTGTCTCATCTGAAGGTCTTGTCTGAAGCTCAGATGGGCAAAGATATACTTCCAAGCTCATTTATATGACTGCTGTCAGGATACAGCTCCTTGAGGTTGTTGGCACCGAAGGCCTTAATTCCTCACTGCCTGTTGGTTAGAGCACACCCTCAGATTCCTGCTATGTGGACCTCTCCAAATGGCTAGCTTATTTCATTAAAGCCAGCAAGAGAGTCTGCTGGCAAGATAGCATACTACCTTGGTGAATAATGAGATGTGAATTAAGATCATAAATCTTATTATATGATTTGCTTATTCCATACTGTAGTTCATTTAGCATGAGGTAATTAGTTCATTGTTCCCATAGTGATACTTGTATTCTCAGTCTATGTATCTAACTAAGGACTTCTGTCTGTGGCCTGTCCAAGTTATCTTTTGCTATGTGACAAACCATCCCAAAACTAAATGGTTCAAATACTAATCATTTATTTACTCATAATTCTCTGGGGCAGAATTTTGGTTTGGGCTCTGCTAGAGATGGGGGTTGTCTTCTGGTCTCACCTGGGGTCACTCTTTATGAATGATAGTTCAACTGGACAGAGGTACTATTAGGCAGTTGGGCTAGGGGGATCTGGTTCCACATGGCTTCTCCTTCACCAGCAGGCTAGGTGTAACAATCTCAAGGCAAGTGTTCTAAGCAGATAAGAAAAAGAGTTGTAAAGTCTCTTTAGGCTTTGTCCCTGAATTCCTACAACATAATGCTGACACTTTATGTTGGTCAAAGCAAGTCACAAGGCCAGTCAAGATAACAAGGTGGAAAAATAGATTCTACCTCTTGATGAGAGGAACCACAAAGTCACATTACAAAGGGCATGCATACAAGGTTGGGAAGAATTTATAGTCACATTTTACAATCTACTATAGAGATGATTACTTGGGGAAAAAAATGAATCGTCATTTGTTAAGCCTAGCATGGATTACAGGTTATGAATTTATTTGCTATTTTCTCTCTATGACCATTCTTGCTTTGCACTCCTAATGAATGATATTCATGTTTTCCTTATTTAGTGACTACTAGGTAATACGCATTGGGTTAGGTACTATGAGATTTACAAAAATACATATCAAAGGAGCTCAGGCTCAAGAAGGACATAAAGGAGGGTTGCGTGGCTGGCTCAATTGGTTAAGTGTCTGACTTGATTTTGGCTCAGGGCATGATCTTGGGGTCATGGGATTGAGCCCCACATTGGGCTCCATTCTCTCTCTCTCTCTCAAAAAAAAAAAAGGATATGAAAGAAAGTATAATACATAAGGTAGAACAGAGAAGTAGAAAGGAGGTAGAAAGAAGCATCATAAGTGAACAAAACATATTTGTAAGTCACTATTGAAATTTAAAGAATCTAGAGATCACTGCAGACTTAGCAATTAAATTGCATTAGGAAGATGGCATTTGAAAGATAAGAAATGCCAAGATGAGGGAACGGCAGGTATGGGGGGGAAAGAGCAAAGCGGTAGAAGAGGTGTAGAGATTATAAAGAGGAATTTTGGAAAGTTTCAAGAGATTTTAGAGTTAGATGTCACTGACTCTTTACTATATCTAATTTCTCTTCAAAGCCTAGGCTTTTCCTTTTTCTTGACACAAATATAACTCTAGGCCTGTTTCTTGGTTTTTAATTGTAATGGCCTTTTTAGTTTGGTGACTTCTTAGTTTTAATGACATATAGAGTTTAAAATGATTAAAGAAAAGAGGAATTTTTGCTTTTTTGGATGAATAATAAAAATAAAATATCTTTGCTTCATCATGACTGTCTTGAGAAGCAAGTTGAGATAAACTTGATTCTAACGGACCATCCAACCTTTATCAAAACAGGACCAGTGAAAGTGTTCACTGCCCCAGCAGGCAGCACATTCCCTTAGGAACAGTTCTAATAAATCAAGAATCTCTGCAAGTAAAAATGTGCTTCCTCATAACACTGTGTATAATCTTAGAACACTACCCACTGGTATTTGTTCTGCAAAATTGAATTTATACAAAGTAACTCCACTCCTTCTCCTCTACTCCATGACCCTTCAGATGTTTGAAGATAAGGTGTGAACCTCATAAATCTTTCTTTTCCAGTCTAAATTTGTCTAAACCTTTCAACTATTTCCATCTGACATGATTTTCAGACACTTCATCATTCAAATAACCTTCTCTGGAAAACTAGAGTTTTTCTCTAAGTCTTTTTAGAATTGAACCCAATATTCCAAATATTTTTCTGATGAATGCAGAAAACACAGGGCTAGTACCTTTCCTGCTGTGCCTCAATTAATGCAGCCTAAGTTTGCATTTTGCTTTTCGAATAGCTGCCATATACTGTTGGCATAGGGAGTGCTTACTGCCAGCTTATCCCTAATGGTCTTTCTCAGATGAGTTGCTCTCATGCCAGACTTGTTTCTTTACGTATCCAACTGACTTTAGGATGGTGAGTGCAAGGCTGTGTTTTATTTATACACCTATACTATATATCTATATGAATTATATATATTCTCTCTCCAAACTGACATATATTTTCCTCATATTCCCATTTACTAAACATTCCTATCAAATCTTATCATGTAGGTGGATTTTCCTAAACTCTCCAGGTCTTTTTTCATCTCAGGTCAGCCTGCATAATTAGGGTCCTTTCCCATATCATCTGAGTTTGTTCTGCTTTGCAAGTTAGCTATGTGTCTTTCTCATGACTGAGCTCAGAGCTCCCTGTGTGGCAAGCTTTTTAATACACTCTCTAATTTTCTTGTTAGGATAACTGTGTTTGCATTGTTGGAAATCTGTATTTTATGGACACCTCTTCCTCCCTTTTTATAGAATCTCTGATCATGGAATCCAACCCAAACCATGTACAGTTTTTTTAAACTGCTACCCTGAAGTTTAATGAAGTGTAATGTCTACAGTTCAGACTAGGGCTTTTTTCTTAGGCTTTTAGGTATCTTAGAATGAAAATAGTCAGTTTGGGGGCACCTGGGTGGTACAGTCAGTTAAGCATCCAACTCTTGATTTCAGCTCACGTCATGAGAACAGGATTATGAGACTGAATACCACTCAGGCTCCATGCTCAATGGGGAGTCTGCTTGAGTTTGTCTCTCTCCCTCTCCTTCTGCCCCTCCCTTAGCTCTCTCTCTCTCTCTCACTGAAATAAATAAATCTTTTTAAAAAAAGTTTAAAAGAAAATGGCCCGTTGTCCCAAGTTTCCAGCCCTTACATTTCATATGTCTTTATTCAGAAGTAGGTCCAAATCACAATTCATTGACCTTTTGAAAAATGGAAAGAGCAACAAGGCAGGTATTTATGATCTGTGTAGCCTCTCATGTATTGCTTTCATTGATGGAGTAAATACACTCACAGGAAGAGAAAGTATGTTATATAAGAATTGTTTAGAGCTTGCAGCAGCTGGATTTTCTGTGTTGGCCAGTGCAGTTCCTGGTTGAAGGGGAAACGTTTGGTACTCTGTTCCTGCCAGAATCTTTCCTGTGGTTCCCTCCCATGCTTCATCCTATCAGGAAAGGTAGTCTCCCTTTGATATTAATAGTAGGCAAGAGTTACTAAATGTTTACATGATTGAAGCAAGCTTTACATGTATTTATCATCTCTTTGAGTCCTTACACTGCTGAGAATGACAAGAGTCACATATGTCCATTTTACAGACAAGGAGACTAAGACCTTAGAGAAATTGAATTACTTGGTCACAGTGAAACAGCTTGTAAATAATAATGACAAATTCAGCTCCAGGTTAATCTGAGTTCAGAGCCCATGCTCTTATTAACTTTATTACAAAGAACCTGTTGTGTTTGTGAATCTATACTTTATCCAGAAGGATAGCATCTTCTGTCACTTGTGCAATAGCTATTCCTATAAACTACCGTTTATTACCATAATCTCCACATATCTTAGGTGAATTCGGCTGTGCTCCTTGCTTTTGTCCCAGACATCTGCCAATCCGTCTGTTAGTAGTCACTTCTCAACTCCATGATAGGAGGACTGTGTCACCATTGCTCTCTGTTTTGGTGATCTGTAACGGCAGTGTGAATTGTCACTGCCACCACTGTCTAACCTCATGTGCACTGATCCATGGAAAACCACTGCCTTACCAGGGCCAAATGTGGATACTCACTATTATCATGAGGTTATTCTTTAGGGTGACATCACAAATTTCGCTCACTGGAAGAAAGGTTCACATGTTCATATGTGCTATATCAATCCTCAGCTAACCCTGTCAGCTCTGCCTTCAAAATATATCCTAGAGCCAATCATTTTTGCCACTTCACAGCTACAGACCTGCCCCAACCCACCACAGCTACAGACCTGCCCCAACCCACCTGGCCTCCTTCCTCCCACATTTGTCCCTCTGTACTGTGTTCTCCATACATACCACAGAATGTATACAAATGTAAATCAGATTATGTCACTTTCTGCTCACCACCCTCCAATCATTGCCTGACTCATTCAGAGTAGAAGCCTGTTCACCTACTAGCTACCTCTCCAACTCCATCTCCCACAACCTCTCCCTTGCTCACTGCTCTTCGGAAACAATGAATTCCTTGCTCGTCTTCAAACATGGGTTATGCACTCCGATCTCAAGACCTTTGTACTTGATGTTTCATCTGACTCCACAGCACCAGCTCTAGAAACATCATGGCTCTTTCCTCATCCCGCCACTTCTTCCAGCTTCTGGGACAGTGTTACTTTATCAGAGAGACCTGTAAGAATGTTTATAAAGTAGCAGGCTTCCTCCCATACTCTTTCCCCCTTACCCTGCTTTTTCTCTATAGCAAGTATCACCAAGTGCCATATATTCATTTTGTTTTTTCCTATCATTTGTCTTCCTCTGTCTCTCTTATTCACTACTATTCCCTTAGCCCTTTAAACAATACTTGGCAGGTGGTAGGTGCTACATAACCTTAATGAATGGATAGAGAATTTATAATGTACCAAAATGATGAAAGTATTTATTCATCCATAAATGACTTTTATCCTCAAAAGGGTTATAGCCTCATGTAGGATAAGAGTGAGGGGAATGAGATAGTAATTTACCTTATACATTCCCAGGGTTAAGTGTTGTGATGGAGGTATGATAAGGATGCATCAGCCTCTCCGAGGAAAGGCGTACAAGCTAAATTGGGGGATCAAGGAAGGCTGACCCAAGAGATGACTTCATCCTGCAGAGACTGGAAAGCAAGTAAAGAATGTTAGAATTATGCAATCAGATTTACAATTAAAACCATCACTCAGATGTCTTGTGGAAGAAGAATTTCAATAAGCAGTGATTGGCAGGAAAGTAACCAGTAAGAATGCAGGGATTCATGAGAGCAAGGCACACAGAGCTAGTCTCAGTTTTCTGACCAGAATGACTAAGATAAAGAACACAGGAACAAACAAACAAACAAACACAGGGATATTTAGAAGATTTAGAAGATTTGACATGTTGAAACATATGTAGAAGGATCCAGTAATTTTCTAGCCAAGAATGAAAGTCTGGGCTCTTTTGATGTTGTTTTGTTTGTCTTTTTGTTTGTGAATATAATCGGAACCCTCTATTTTAGAGTTTTCAGTTCTAAGTATGTCATTGTTTTTAGATGTTATGACAATGATTTCTACAAAAAGGTGAAAGTCACTATGCTCTTACTGTAGTGGATAACATTTCTTTACCCCATTATCTATACTTCCTATGAAAATAAGAAATAACTGGGACGTTGTAAAGGGATTAATTACAGTGTAGAACCCTACCTGATGAGAAGCAACTCTTCAAAATACAATGCCCATTTTCTAAGTACTCATGACCAGGTCAGTGAGAGAAAAGTGAAAAGTGAAGTTCCACCCAAAGTAGGCAGAATGTCTTGCTTGCTAAAGTTGTAAACAAAGTCCAGAAGGTGTTGCTCAGCTCCTTGTTGGGTAATGGGCCCCGGTGTTGTAGAAGCTAATACCTGGCTAAGGATAGAAAAATGAAGAGGTAAGGGAAGAGAGTAAAATTTTATTTTTAAATATTAAATATAAAAAAGAATAAGCGTGGTTTGTCGTCTTCACATTTGATGCATTAGTCTATTAAGATTCACTTGCTGATTGATGGAACAAATGTCCATAGTACATTTAGTACATAGTACACAATAGCACCTTTTACTTTGTTCCATGAAGCTTAATAGCACTCTCCACAAAAACAGTAGTCAACAATTTTAATTTTTAAAACCCAAGTGACTTACACATATCTAAAAAATTAAAATAGAAGGGCTTGTAATGAAAAGCACAAGCATATCACCCCTTCCCTTCACCCCATCCAGCTCCACGTCCTGTGCATCCATGACAATACTTTTTAATGGATTGTTGTGGGGTTTTATAAATTCTAACTGTTATGTCCATATTTATTGTAACATTAGATGTTATCTACTGACTGCTTATTATCACAGATAAAAATTTAAGATTTAATTTCTTTATAACTTTAAATATTATTTTTGTCTTTATATATTGTTCTAACAAATGTTAAGTACTTAATTTTTATATTTAAAAGGTTTTTTTTTAACCTATAATCAAAATACAGATATAAAAACAGCTTATTTTTCAAAGTGCTATACTAATGTTGTAAATGTTTTGGCCCTTTCTGCTAAGATTTCTGCTATGGGAGCTCCTGGTAGTCAGATGTTAGTTTTTGCTAAGCTGGGAAGAGAGAAAGGTTTAACCTTTCTTAACCTGACTGCTGAATTATGCAGGTCCTTTTAAATTATGCCACCTTCTCCAAAGTTCTAGATCCTATTGTGCTGCTGGAAATTCACAGCTGAGTTTCTCTAGAGTAGAGTTTTGCAAACTATGATCCACAGGCCAAATTGCCTATTTTGCTGGAACACAGCCACACCCATTTGTTTACTCATTGTCTATAGCAGTTCTGGTGCTACCACTGCAGAATTAAGTAGTTGCAACCGAGTCAGAATTATCCACAAGCCTAAAATATTTATTATCTGACCACAAAATTGCCAGCCCCTGCTCAGATTGCTGCAGACTTGAGCATCATTCAGTATATCCACGTTCTGCCACCACATTCCTATAAAGCCTGCTTTCCTGCCTCCATTTGGACTGATGCATGAGTCTCATCCTCTGTTCTAGTGACTTAACTAAGTTGGATCCATTATTTCCTGTATCCCATGATCCTTCTCTCTCTCAATTTACTAGCTTCACTTTGTACTGACTTCCTAATTAATAGGGGAAAGTTTGCAGAGGAATTACATTTTCTGGATTGTTTTATATCTGAAAATGTCTTTCAGATAAACACAGTAAATAATTAGTCTGGGCATAGAATTGTAAGTTAAAAATATTTTCTCTCTGAATTTTAAAGGTACCGCTCTGCTGTCTTTTAGCTGACAACACGGCAGCTGACCCGTTCCATGCCTGGAGGCTTCTACCTTGGAATTACATATTAATGTGCTACACACATACAGGCTCTTTCAATCCAGAGATGCTAGCTTTTTGAAAATGTTTAGTATTATTTTTCTTTTTTTTTCTAAAATAAATTATGTTCCATCTCTCCTATTTGAGAGGGCAGGAAAATGTGAATTCCATTTAGAAATATTTCCATCAAAATTTCTTTTTTATTATTATAGTCAACACCCAATGTTACCTTAATTTCAGGTAGTACAACATAGTGATTCAGCAATTCTATGTATTATGCTATACTCATCACAAGTGTAGCTACCATCTATCAGTATATAATGCTATTACAGTACCATTGACTGTATTCCCTATGCTTTACCTTTCATCCCCATGACTTACTCATTCCATAGCTGGAAGCCTATACCTCCCACTATGCTTCATGCAGTTTTTCTCACCTGAGCTCTATTAGTCCATTAATCATTTGCTGAAGCCCTGGTTTGAATTTTTACCATCTTAAGCATTAAACTCATATATTTGGTGTTTGGGTTTTTCCTTTGTAGGTGCAGATTTGTTCTATTTTCTGGCAGACTTCTTCAACTATATCTATCTTCCAAGACTTCTATTGAGTATTTTTTTCTATCATCGAATTTCCAGATATTCCTCAAATTTTTAATTATTTCTTTCAACATCCAGATCTTTCTTGATGGATGAAATATCTTATAACACATCATCACTACTTCTTTTAGTTTCTTTGTTTCCATTTTACTATTTTTGCCTCTCTTTCATATTAGAAACTCTTCTCACATGTCCCGTGATTCCTGGCTTTCCACTCACATTCACTAATAAGGTACTTTTTGGTGACTCTGTGTGAGAATGTAAACATGTCTGCAGTAGGTGTCATTTTGGGTGGTTAGGGGATTATTGTATTGGAGATACTCAAATGCCAATATGTGTTTTGTATTTTCCTTGGGAGTATTCATCATTTTTTCTAGAAAAGAATCTTCTGGTAGTTTGCAGGAATTAGTGGTCAACTTTTCCTTATAAGAAGTCCAAGCCATGCCCTTGCCTATTTGGGATCCTATGTCTCACTCCTGCCCTGTGTCATAATGAGTGCGTCTAAGCCAGGAGTCCATCTATGTTTCCACCGTGTGGAATTCTCTCAACAGAGCAATCTCTCCCTTTCTATGACCCACTGTACCCATTAATACTCCTCAACCACTTCCTATTTTTAAATATTGGCTGAACTCTCATCCACTCGAGTCCCATGTTTTGTCCTTTGTCCTTGAGGGTTTATACCTAGTGCTTTCCTTTTCTGTTACTAGAGAGACCTCATCGAGGGGAAAGAGATAAGCATATAGTATACTACGATCTTTAACCAGAATTCAGGCCTACTAGATTTTCAATGGTCTACAAAATGAGATAAGCACTGGAAATAAGTATGTTGATTTATAATGTATTGATTTCTGACTTTCTCTTATCTTTAACCCTTCCGTGTCATTTTTCACAACATGGAGTAAGACTACTAGACTTGCTTCCTATGTGTCTTCCTAGGTAAACTTTAAACATTAAAAATCAATCAATAGTCTATATTATTCAAAATATTTTATTTAAAGAACATGTTGTGCTTACTTTTGATTAATAAAAAACAAGTGATGGATTGAGAAATAGGCTGATCTGTTTTTATTTCAAGAGAGCAGCTACTGTATGGAAATGCCAGTTTCATAATATGTCAAATAAAAGCTTCTCTATGTATGCAGACTAAAGGCAATATATTTTACTCTTTAGTTATTTTTTTCTCATTGTTGTTGTTTTCTAATCAGAAGAAACATAGCATCCATGACAAGTGACATATAGCTTTCATTTTTTCCACTAACATGAGCACTGTCACATTCATGATTTTCCAAAGCAATCGTTTGACCTTCCGTTATTTAAGAAAAGAACAAAGAAAAATAAACAACAATAAAAATATTTAGCATCTTTCTTTGTTCTGCTTGCAGTCTTATATGCCTTCACAAAATACTTTTTAGAAGTTTCTGAAAGTTCTACTATTTATTACTCTCAACTTCAGAGGGTTATATGATATGTATTTGCAGCATTAAAATGTATTTCTCTTTACTTCTATCTCCTATTGGCCTAAATTTAATGCTTTTAAAAAACAAACAAACAAACAAAAAGAAACCCTCTTGTCCAAATACTATGTGATTAAACTTAGGAAATACTTGAAACATGGTATTATTGCAGCTGTCAGTCATTTCTTAAGCTTTTAATCCAATAAATAAGACTAGATGTTGTTTATGTGGCTTTAGCAGATGCTCTTGCAGAGCTCAAGTAGTAGAGTTGAACCCATTATATTCCCTCTCCAAGGTGAGAGGCGTGATCTAATCTTGATGGCTACTGATATTCATGACTAATTTGGAGACATTGAAATATAGTCTTATATTTGGAGTTGCAGGTACCGTACCAAAAGTATAGATTTTAAATGGATTAAAAATCTAAGGATCTGCTTAAATATGTTCCAAGAATGCCAGATTGGTAAAAACTTTCAGGGTCTATATTCCATGTACTATTTCTATTCTTAAGGACAACAGCATTATCATACTGGATGAGAGCAGTAACCAACCCAGTAATGAGAGTGGTCCTCGTGGATGTAGTGGAGAAGGATGTGTTTGTCTCTCACTAAGATTCCAGACTGTGTGGATGTTTTCTTGACATCTCTGAATTAACTAATTCTATTATTATCAGTGAATCATTTAAATAAGCTTGAAGATCCTAGTATTTTTAATTTTTTTTAATTTCATAATTAGTTTAGTAATGTGTAAGTTAATTTGTGTGAAATACTTAAAATTGTGCCTAGTACCTACTTAGCTATTATTATTGTCTCATAATAGGAAGCAGTGAGTAAAAGTATATTAAAAATCAGAAGTTTTTCCTAATTTTAAAACGGCCAGACTGAAGCTGAAGTTTTACCTATTCTAACACATTGTAAGCAATATTTTCATAATTTCTAAGGTGGCATTCAGTATTAGAGATAACAATTCTGGACTTTAACTTTTTACATCTCTCAACAATGAGATGTATAAAAACATATTCCAAACGAGGAAAGCAAAACTTGACAGTAGCAATATAATCAGAAATTGAAAAAAAATCTGTCAAAGCAGTGGGAGTTTTTAATACACTTCCTTTAATAATTGCTAGATCAACAAGAAAAAAAATCAATGAGGCTAGAGGATGTGAGCAATATAATTAACAAGTTCTATCTGATGAATATAGAGAGAGAATAATAAACCTAAATTTGCCGCATCCCATTCTCTTCAAGTACACGAAATATTCATGAAAATTGACTATGTACTGGACCACAAAACAATTTGCAACAAATCAGGTTTATGAAATACATTTGTAACCAAAATACAGTTAAGTTAGAAATAAATAATAGAAAAGTAACTTTAAAAAATAAGAGAGCTTAAAGCATACTTTAAAATAACTCAGATTATTTTAATATAATTAAATAACATTTAAATACTTCATGAGTTATTTTAATATGCATTTGAAAATCTCTAGAACTAAATAATAATGATAAGGAGGTGGGTGTGGGGGTGAGGTAGCCGGGTGACGGGCCTTAAGGAGGACATGTGATGTGATGAGCACTGGGTGTTCTATGCAACTGATGAATCACAAAACACTACATCTGAAACTAATGGTGTACTATATGTTAGCTAATTGAATTTAAATTAAAAAAAGAAAAACTACATCTTAAAACATATGGGGTGCAACTAAAACACTTTTAATCCACTTCAAAGGTGGATATATGCCCTTAAAATGCTTAGTTTAGAAATGAAGAATGCTAAAAATTAATGAGCCAAATAAGCATCCATCTTAATTTAGAAAAAGAGAAATAGAATAACCACAAAGAAAATAGAAGAAGGGAAATAGTAAAGGAAAGAACAAAAACAGTAAAATAGAAAACAAAACAGCAACAAAATAAAAGTTTCCTTAAATATATTAACAAAATTATTAAGCTCTGAAAAAGTAGATTAAAAATATGAGGTATAAGTAAACAATATTACAGATAAAAAAGATTACTACTACTGATAAATATTTAGAAAGCAGTAGGAACATACAAACTTTATGACAGTAAAAGCAAAACTAGATAGACAAGTTTCTAGAAAATTGTACATTACAAAAACACAGGAAGGATAGGAACCTAAATTTTCCTATATATATATATATTACTTAAACTATCAGTCATTAACAATTTTCCCCCCCACAAAGGAAATTTCAGATCCAAACTTTGACGGTTTAGAGTGTTTTACCAAATATAAATTCAAAAAACAGATAAATCCAATTTTACACAAACTCTTTCAAAGAATATTAAAATTTTACTCCTCAGACAAAACTGAGCTGGAAAAAAGTTTGTTTGATTTGTATTTTGAGATTAATGAAATATATGCCAGGCATTTTTTTTGGTTGAATATATCATTGAACAAAAAGTATTTCTTCATTTCTTTTGACTTTGTTTCAATAAGAATACTTTTAAGTGCTGGGGCAACTGGGTGTCTTAGTCAGTTAAGCATCCAACTCTTGACTCTAGCTCAGGTCATGATCTCAGGGTCATGGGATCAAGCCCTGAGTTGGGTTCTGCCCTGGGCATGTGCTGGGCATGCAGTCGGCTTAAGATTCTCTCTCTCCCTCTCCCTCTGCCCTCCTCACCACACTCTCTCCCTAAAAAAAATTATTTTAAGTGCTTATTGTTCATTTAGTGTGATGGAGTGAAATTATAACAAATTTTAAATTGTAAAAATGTTGCTCTATAATGCTTATAATTAAAAAAATTGTTGGTAAAAGCTGATTTAAAAAGTAATAGAAGGAGGCACCTGGGTGGCTCAATTGGTTAAGCAGCTGCCTTCGGCTCAGGTCATGATCCCAGGGTGCTGGGGTTGAGTCCCGCGTCGGGTTCCCTGCTCAGCGGGGAGCCTGCTTCTCCCTCTCCCTCTGCCTGCCTCTCTGCCTACTTGTGCTCTCTATCTCTCTGGCAAATAAATAAATAAATAAATAAAATCTTAAAAAAAAAGTAATAGAAAAAATTGGAACTGAGCTCAAAGTTCTTTAAAAAGAGATTTGTTAAAATAAGTTACAGGATATGTAATAGCATGGAAACTACATGTATACTCAAGCCTTGAAAAACACAAGTTTTAACTGCACAAGTCTACTTATAAGCATATTATTTATAGTACAGTACTATAAATGTATTCTTTCTTCCTCACTATGCTCTTAATAACATTTTATATTCTCTAGCATACTTCATTGTAAATGCACAGTATATAATACATAAAACATACAAAATATGTGCTAATCGACCATTTATGTTGTTGGTAATGCTTTCAGTCAATATTAGGCTATCAGTACCTAAGCTTTGGGGAATCAGAAGTTGCATGCAGATTTTTGACTGTGTGATATCGGCACCCCTAAACCCCACATTATTCAAGGGTCAACTGTACTGTAATGGTAAGTGAATATAAGAGTCTTAAGTATATACAGAAAAATACTATATATTATGACTACAACTTTATGAAAAGAAAATTTAAACTTTATGCTTAGGAAATAGATTAGAAGGATATACACCAAAATGAGATTGTATTCCAGTTATTTGGCCTATGGATTTCTTCCCTTCTTTCAAGTTTTTGATCAAGTAAATTTTCTCCTTTTAATATCATTGAATTTGGGTTGCTTCTTACATTTGATAGCATCCATAGTTTAATTAGCAGCAGTATTTCCTTCTTAGATTGTACATATAGTACATTCTGCAGTCTAGGACTGGGTGAAAACTATCTTTTGAATAAGTAAATTAAAGAAGCATAAACTTTTTAAAACAATAAATGTGATGAATGTCTTCTGAAAGATGAAAGTGATTGAATAAAATTTTACCTAAAATAAGGTTTACAGTAGTGAAAATAGTACTTTAACATGAAAACAAACTTTCTAAATGTTCATTGTTTTATTAGAGCTGCCTATTATTATCCCTTGAGAGTAAATAAAATCACATTAAAATGTCTAGAGTTCTGAATCATGGTTTAATTTACAGAGGTGTAAGTGATTATGTATATTTTCTTTAGTTTAAAATAAAATGATCTAATATTATAATTTTATTTATAAACATTTAGTATAATAAAGCTATGTTTCCATTGCTATTAAAAACATGTTATTTTTAATAATAATTCAGGACACTTACTGGCTGTTTTAGTCAAAATAATTACCTGTGAATATTTGGAAAGATGCTTTTTCTCTCATTTGTGAAAATATTTTGACCACTACAGTTGACAATCCACTAACTTCTCTTAGTCATGCTTGTCTAAACACAAGCCCTCCACTATGAATACTGATCACTTTTATTGCCTGACTGCATTCCAAAACGTCTTATTTGTGCTAGTGCAGGAGTTCACACAAAATGGGGTAAATGATATTCTCTCATGGTTGCTCTCTCAAACAATACTGGAAAATGTTTAGTGCGTATTCTCACATAGAGAGTTAAATACTGATGAATGTGTCTATTATAAGGATGTTGATTCATGCATTCAATGACCATTAATTACCCATGGTGTTGTTCCCTAGGATAGACACTGGAGATTGAAATGAAGACAAAACCCCTGTGAGATTATGAAAGAAGTGATGTTAATAGAAGAGTGTTAAAGGGTGCATTAGTGAGTGAAAAAAAAAATTACACTTAAAAGGAGGATATTATCCAGGTTAAATGGAAGATAATATTTAAGAACTCACTCTATGACAAGCCTTGTGCTAAGAGCCATCCATATATTATCACAAATTAGGGTCTTAAAAAACACACAAGGGGAGGAGCAAGATGGCAGAGGAGTAGGAGACCTGGATTTCGTCTGGTCTCAGGAATTCAGCTAGATAGGGATCAAACCATTCTGAACACCTATGAACTCAACAGGAGATCGAAGAAAAGAATAACAACAACTCTCTGAAGAGAAAAGCAACCACTTTCTGGAAGGTAGGACCTGCGGAGAGTGAATCCGAGGCAATATTTGGGAGGGTAGACGGCGGGGAAGGGGGCCTCCGTCGCGGCTTCTGGCAAGTGATAGAGCCGCGGAGCACAAAATCGGAACTTTTAGAAGTCGGCTCCGCTGAGGGACGTCAATCCGGTGGCTAAGCGGGGGGTGGAACCCTCACGGGACAGTGTGGTCTCAGGACCCTCGGGGTCACAGAAAAAACCGGGGGTGCCTGAGTGTGGCAGAGCTCCCAGGTATCGGAGCGGGGAAGCCGGCTGCAGAGACGGAGCCGAGGGGCGGGCTCTCAGCTCGGGGTTGCCATAAACCGTGATCCGCGGCACAGTCGGGCCACTGCTCCTCCAGCAGGGACCGAACAAGCAGCAGAGCCGGGGAGACTCCCCTTCCTCCCCCAGGAGGAGCGGCGCGGGAGCGCACCGCAGGGATCTGCTGGGTTTGGAGACTCCACACCGGGTTGGGTGCCAGAGATGGAAATGCTCAATCACAGGCTGGGTGAGCATGGAGTGCGGCCGGAGACCAGGAGACGGGAATGACTGACTGCTTTTCTCTGGGGGCTCAGTCAGGAGTGGGGCCTCCGAGTTCTCGGCTCCTCCACTCTCGTCCTCCAAAGCTGTACGGAAAGCTTGCAGGGAACAAAAGCTCCCGAGAGCAAACCCGAGCAGATTGCTTAGGCCAGACCTGGCAAAGACATTTGGGAACCACGGCAACAGGCCCCTCGCCCAGAAGATCAGCACGAACAGCCAGCCAAGACCAAGTTTACTGATCAATGAGAACGGCAGAACTCCAGCGCTAGGGGAATACTGCACATAGAATTCATGGCTTTTTTACCATGATTCATTAGTCTTTCAAAGTTAATTTTTTTAACTGTTTTTTTCTTTTTGAATTTTTCTTTTTCCCTTTTTCAACCAACATCGTATCAATCCCTTTTTTTAAAAAAACATTTTTATTTTTCATTTTTAGAGTCATATTCTATCCCTTCATAGTAGTTACCCTTATTTTTGGCACATATATATATAAGTTGTTATCTCTTCAAAATTTTGAGATACAGTTTCTTCTAACATATCAAAATGTACCCTAAATCTCTAGTGTGTGGCTTTGTTCTAGTCTCCTGCCTGATCACATTCTCTCCCCCTCTTTTTTCTTTCTTTCTTTCCCTTTTTTTAATCCTATTCTTTCTTTTTTCAAATATCTTATCATTTCCTTTTTTAAAATTTCTTATAATTTTCATCTTTACAGTCATATTCCATCCCTGCATCATATCAGCCCTTATGTTGTACATATATAAGTCTTTCTTTCTTTAAAATTTTAGGAGGCACTTTCTTCTAACAGACCAAAATACACCCAAAATCTAGTGTGTGGCACTGATCTATGCACCAGCCTGATCATATTTGATCATATTCTTTTTTGTTTTGTTTTGTTCTGTTTTTGGTAGTTTTTACCTTTTTCTTTTTTTTTCCTCTCTTTCTTTTTTCTTTCTTTCCCTTTCTTTTCCCCTGGTTTCAGGTCTTTTCTGATTTGATTGGAGTATATTTTCTGGGGACGTTGTTAACCTGTTAGCATTTTGTTCTCTCATTCGTCTATTCTCCTCTGGACAAAATGACAAGATGAAAAATATCACCTCAACAAAAGAACAAGAGGTAGTAATGTCTGCCAGGGACCTACTCAATACGGACATTAGTGCGATGTCGGACATAAGGTTCAGAATCATGACTTTAAAGATACTAGCTGGGCTTGGAAAAAGCATAGAAGTTACTAGAGAAACCCTTTCTGGAGAAATAAAAGAACTAAAATCTAACCAAGTCGAAATCAAAAAGGCTATTAATGAGGTACAATAAAAAATGGGAGCACTAACTGCTAGGTTAAATGAGTCAGAAGAGAGAATCAGCGATATAGAAGACAAATGATGGAAAATAAAGCTGAGAAAAAGAGAGATAACCAACTACTGGATCACGAGGGCAGAATTTGAGAAATAAGCGATACAATAAGACGAAACAACATTAGAATAATTGGGATCCCAGAAGAAGAAGAAAGAGAAAGAGGGGCAGAAGGTATATTGGAGCAAATTATAGCAGAGAACTTCCCTAATGTGGAGAAGGAAACAGGCATCAAAATCCAGGAGGCACAGAGAACCCCTCTCAAAATCAAAAAAATAGGTCAACACCCCGACATCTAATAGTAAAACGTAACGAGTCTCAGAGACAAAGAGAAAATCTTGAAAGCAGCTCGGGAGAAGAGATATGTAACCTATAATGGTAGAAACATTAGATTGGCAACAGACCTATCCACAGAGACCTGGCAGGCCAGAAAGGACTGGCATGATATATTCAGAGCACTAAATGAGAAAAATATGCAGCCAAGAATACTATATCCAGCTAGGCTGTCATTGAAAAGAGAAGCAGAGATAAAAATCTTCCAAGACAAACAAAAACTAAAGGAATTTGCAAACACGAAACCAGCCCTACTAGAAATCTTGAAAGGGGTCCTCTAAGCAAAGAGAGAGCCTAAAAGCAGCATAGACCAGAAAGGAATACAGACAATATACAGTAACAGTCACCTTACAGGCAATACAATGGCACTAAATTCATACCTTTCAATAGTTGCCCTGAATGTAAATGGGCTAAATGCCCCAATCAAAAGACACAGGCTATCAGATTGGATTAAAAAACAAGACCCATGTATATGCTGTCTGCAAGAGATTCATTTTAGACCCAAAGACACCCCCAGATTGAAAGTGAGGGGGTGGAAAACCATTTACCATGCTAATGGACACCAGAAGAAAGCTGAGGTGGCAATCCTTATATCAGACAAACTAGATTTTAAAACAAAGACTGTAATAAGAGATGAGGAAGGACACTATATCCTACTTAAAGCGTCTATCCAACAAGAAGATCTAACAATTGTAAATATCTATGCCCCTAACATGGGAGCAGCCAATTACATAAGGCAATTAATAACAAAAGCAAAGAAACACATTGACAACAATACAATAATAGTGGGGGACTTTAACACCCCCTGACTGAAATGGACAGATCATCTAAGCAAAAGTTCAACAAGGAAATAAAGACTTTGAATGACACACTGGACCAAATGGACTTCACAGACATATTCAGAACATTCCATCCCAAAGCAACGGAATACACATTCTTCTCTAGTGCCCATGGAACATTCTCCAGAACTGATCACATCCTAGGTCACAAATCAGGTCTCAACTGGTACCAAAAGATTGGGATCATTCCCTGCATATTTTCAGACCACAATGCTTTGAAACTAGAACTCAATCACAAGAGGAAAGTCAGAAAGAACTCAAATACATGGAGGCTAAAGAGCATCCTACTGAAGAAGGAATGGGTCAACCAGGAAATTAAAGAAGAATTAAAAAAATTCTTGGAAACCAACGAAATGAAAACACAACTGTTCAAAATCTTTGGGATGCAGCAAAGGCAGTCCTGAGAGGAAAGTATATAGCAATACAAGCCTTTCTCAAAAACAAGAAAGGTCTCAAATACACAACCTAACCCTACACCTAAAGGAGCTAGAGAAAAAACAGCAAATAAAGCCTAAACCCTTCAGGAGAAGAGAAATAATAAAAATAATAAAAATAATAAAAATTAAAAGGATCAGAGCAGAAATCAATGAAATAGAAACCAAAACAGTAGAACAGATCAACGAAACTAGGAGCTGGTTCTTGGAAAGAATTAACAAGATTGATAAACCCCTGGCCAGACTGATCAAAAAGAAAAGAGAAATGACCCAAATCGACAAAATCATGAATGAAAGAGGAGAAATCACAACCAACACCAAAGAAATACAAACAATTATAAGAACATATTATGAGCAACTCTATGCCAGCAAATTAGATAACCTGGAAGAAATGGATGCATTCCTAGAGATATATCACCTACCAAAACTGAACCAGGAAGAAATAGAAAACCTGAACAGACCTATAACCACTAAGGAAATTGAAGCAGTCATCAAAAATCTCCCAACAAACAAAAGCCCAGGGCCAGATGGCTTCCCAGGGGAATTCTACCAAACATTTAAAGAAGAATTAATACCTGTTCTCCTAAAACTGTTCCAAAAAATAGAAATGGAAGAAAAACGTCCAAACTCATTTTATGAGGCCACCATTACCTTGATCCCCAAACCAGACAAAGACTCCATCAAAAAGGAGAATTACAGACCAATATCCTTGATGAACATGGATGCAAAAATTCTCACCAAAATACTAGCCAATAGGATCCAACAGTACATTAAAAGGATTATTCACCATGACCAAGTGGGATTTATCCCTGGGCAGCAAGGTTGGTTCAACATCCACAAAATCAATCAACATGATACAATATATTAACAAAAGAAAGAACAAGAATCATATGATCCTCTCAATAGATGCAGAGAAAGCATTTGACAAAGTACACCATCCTTTCTTGATCAAAACTCTTCAGAGTATAGGCATAGAGGGTACATACCTCAATATCATAAAAGCCATCTATGAAAAACCTACAGCGAATATCATTCTCAGTGAGGAAGCCTGAGAGCTTTCCCCCTAATGTCAGGAATGTGGCAGGGATGTCCACACTCACCACTGCTATTCAACATAGTATTAGAAGTCCTAGCCACAGCAATCAGACAAGAAAAAGAAATCAAAGGCATCCAAATCGGCAAGGAGGAAGTCAAACTCTCACTGTTTGCAGATGATATGATACTTTATGTGGAAAATCCAAAAGACTCCACCCCAAAACTGCTAGAACTCATACAGGAATTCAGTCAAGTGGCAGGATATAAAATCAATGCACAGAAGGCAGTGGCATTCCTATACACCAACAAGAAGACAGAAGAGAGACAAATTAAGGAGTCGATCCCATTTACAATTGCACCCAAAACCATAAGATACCTAGGAATAAATCTAACCAAAGAGGCAAAGGATCTGTACTCAGAAAACTATAAAATACTCATGAAAGAAATTGAGGAAGACACAAAGAAATGGAAAAACGTTCCATGCTCATGGATTGGAAGAACAAATATCGTGAAGATGTCAATGCTACCTAGAGCAATCTACACATTCAATGCAAGCCACATCAAAATACCATCCACTTTTTTCAAAGAAATGGAACAAATAATCCTAAAATTTGTATGGAACCAGAAGAGACCCCGAATAGCCAGAAGAACATTGAAAAAGAAAAGCAAAGCTGGTGGCATCACAATTCCGGACTTCCAGCTCTATTACAAAGCTGTCATCATCAAGACAGTATGGTACTGGCACAAAAACAGACACCTAGATCAATGGAACAGAATCGAGAGCCCAGAAATGGACCCTCAACTCTATGGTCAACTAATCTTTGACAAAGCAGGAATGAATGTCCAATGGCAAAAAGACAGTCTCTTCAACAAATGGTGTTGGGAAAATTGGACAGCCACATGCAGAAGAATGAAACTGGACCATTTCCTTACACCACACACAAAAATAGACTCCAAATGGTTGAAAGACCTAGATGTGAGACAGGAGTCCATCAAAATCCTAACAGAGAACACAGGCAGCAACCTCTTCGACCTCAGCCACAGTAACTTCTTCCTAGAAACATCGCCAAAGGCAAAGGAAGGAAGGGCAAAAATGAACTATTGGGATTTCATCAAGATAAAAAAGCTTTTGCACAGCAAAAGAAACTCAACAAAACCAAAAGACAACCGACAGAATGGGAGAAAATATTTGCAAATGACATATCAGATAAAGGGCTAGTGTTCAAAATATATAAAGAACTGATCAAACTCAACACCCAAAGTACAAATAATCCGATCAAGAAATGGGCAGAAGACATGAACAGACATTTTTCCAAAGAAGACATCCAAATGGCCAACAGACACATGAAAAAGTGCTCAACATCGTTCGGCATCAGGGAAATCCAAATCAAAACCTCAATGAGATACCACCTCACACCAGTCAGAATGGCTAACATTAACAAGTCAGGAAACGACAGATGTTGGCGGGGATGCAGAGAAAGGGGAACCTTCCTACACTGTTGGTGGGAATGCAAGCTGGTGCAACCACTCTGGAAAACAGTATGGAGGTTCCCAAAAAGTTGAAAATAGGGCTACCATATGATCCAGCAATTGCACTACTGGGTATTTACCACAAAGATACAAATGTAGGGATCCGAAGGCGTACGTGCACCCCAGTGTTTATAGGAGCAATGTCCACAATAGCCGAAGTATGGAAAGAGCCAAGATGTCCATTAACAGATGAATAGATAAAGAAGAAGTGGTATATATACACAATGGAATATTATGCAGCCATCAAAAGGAATGAGATCTTGCCATTTGCAACAATGTGGATGGAACTGGAGGGTGTTATGCTGAGTGAAATAAGTCAATCAGAGAAAGACATGCATCATACGATCTCACTGATATGAGGAATTCTTAATCTCAGGAAAGAAACTGAGTGTTGCTGGAGTGGTGAGGGGTGGGAGGGAGGGGGTGGCTGGGTGATAGACATTGGGGAGGGTATGTGCTACGGTGAGTGCTGTGAATTGTGCAATACTGTTGAATCACAGATCTGTACCTCTGAAACAAATAATACAATATATGTTAAAAAAAAAAAGAAGAAGGTAGCAGGAGGGGAAGAATGAAGGGGGGGAAATTGGAGGGGGAGACGAACCATGAGAGACGATGGACTCTGAAAAACAAACAGGGTTCTAGAGGGGAGGCGGGTGGGGGGATGGGTTAACCTGGTGATGGGTATTAAAGAGGGCATGTACTGAATGGAGCACTGGGTGTTATACGCAAACAATAAATCATGGAACACTACATCAAAAACTAATGATGTAATGCATGGTGATTAACATAACAGTAAAAAATTTAAAGTGAAAAAAAAAACACCACAAATTATTTTTCTGTCAGAAGTCCAAAATCAGTATCACTGGGTTGACGTCAGGGTGTTGACAGTACTGGTTCATTCTGGGAACCTATCTCTTTCCATGACTTCCTGCTTCTAAAGTTTACCTGTATTCCTTGGCTTGTGCGCCCTTCTCCATCTTCAAAGCCAGCAGCATAGTATCTTCAGATAGCTCTCTGACCCTCCCACCTCTGTTTTTTAATCATCTTATTCCTTCCCTGACTATCCCTCCTGCCTCCCTCTTCTGAAGACCCCTTGTGATTATGTTGACCCCACCTGGCTCACCTAGAATAATCACATCTAAGATCATTAACATAATATACCTACAAAGTCCCTTTTGCTATATAAGGTAACATGTTCACAGATTCTGTGGATTAGAGAGTAGCAAGCCATTATTCAACCAACTGTGGCTACTAAACAAATTAAGGGATAAAGATGGGAAAATGGGTTTTAATTGATGCTGTTGATTGAATCCCATCCCCCCCCCATTCATATGTTGAAGTCCTAACTCCCGATGTGACTGTATTTGAAAATAGATCTTCTGGTTTTAATTAAAGATGAATGAGGTCCTAAGGGCGGTCCTAATCTGATAGCACTGGTAGCTTTAGAGGAAGAGGGAGAGAGAGAGCTCTCCGTTTGGCCTCATCAAGGAATAGCGATGTAAAGACACAGGACAAAGATGGCTGTCTGTAAGCCAGGAAAAGAGCCACAACCAGGAACTGAATCAGATGGCACAGTGCTCCTGGACTTGCCAGTTTTCAGAACTGTGAGAAAATAAATTTCGGTTGTTTAAGCCACCCTGGTTATGGTACCTTTTTATAGCAGCCCAAGCAGACCAATACAGAGGCTGATTAGATGGCCCCTGAGAAACTTCTAGGTCCAAGAGAGAAATCTGAGCTACAAGTTTAGATTTGGAACTTCACAGCCAAGAGACAGTAATTGGTGGAAGTGAAAGACATTACCTGTGATAGTGTATATACTGAAAAGAAAATATAGGTGAGTAAAGAACCATTTGTTCCTAGTAACACCGTTATCCAGGGCAGAGGGCTCAGCAGCCTGATTGTGGGAGGAGGGACTGGCAGTTGGTTGAACTGATCATTTGTAGGGGGGGTGGGGCAGGTGGGCAAGTGGAAATGCCAGGTACCTTTACTTCTCATAACCTGCAAAACCTATAGTTAATGTTTTATAAATAAGGAAACAGACACTTGATCCCAGATAAGGAAACAATGACTTGAAGACATTGAGTAACTTTCTCTGGGTCACAGAGATTTTTTTAAATTAGATTTTATTTCTAACATCATTTTTCTTTAAGATTATTTTATTTGGGGCGCCTGGGTGGCTCAGTTGGTTAAGCGACTGCCTTCGGCTCAGGTCATGATCCTGGAGTCCCGGGATCGAGTCCCGCATCGGGCTCCCTGCTCAGCAGGGAGTCTGCTTCTCCCTCTGACCCTCTTCCCTCTCGTGCTCTCTGTCTCTCATTCTCTCTCTCTCAAATAAATAAATAAACTCTTAAAAAAAAAAGATTATTTTATTTATTCATTTGGAGATAGAGCAAGAGCGAGTGAGAGCACAAGCAAGAGGGAGGGGCAGAGGGGGAGGGACAAGCTGACTCCCTGCGGACCAGGGAGCCTGAGACAGGGCTGGATCCCAGGACCCTGGGATCATGACCTGAGCCAAAGGCAAACGCTTAACTGACTGAGCCACCTAGGTGCCCCAATGTCATTCTTATGATGCCAAAATGGAGAATCAATTTTGATAGATCATCATGCAGAGTTTTGAAATGTAAATTTTTTTAGTCTAAAGAGGAACTCTTTCAATATCCCTTCAGGCAAGAAAGGAGGTGGTGTAAGAGACCATCTGGTAGAGACTAATACACTGGATTAAAAAGGTGCTCTGGGGTAGGGCGCCTGGGTGGCACAGTTGGTTAAGTAACTGCCTTCAGCTCAGGTCATGATCCTGGAGTCCCAGGATTGAGTCCCACATCAGGCTCCCCGCTCAGTGGGGAGTCTGCTTTTCCCCCTGACCCTCTCCCCTCTCATGCTCTCTCTCACACTCTCTCTCTCTCAAATAAATAAAAAAATTTAAAAAAAAGGTGCTCTGGGGTAGAGGGATCAGTGAGTTTGAAAAGTCAAAATATTGTGAATAAGAGTATTTAGTAGGTAAGTAATGTACTGGACTTATGATGTCAGAAGTAGAGAACATTTTAATCTCCTTGAGGACAGTGTTGCATTTGGGAGCATGTTTTAACAGAAAAGAATAAAAAGTGTAAGGTACAGCCTTCCAGTTATGGAATGAGTAAGTCAGAGGAATAAAAGGTACACAGCATAGAGAATGTAGTGCATGGTATCGTAATCGCGTGGGATGGTGACAGGTGGGAGCTAACTTGTGGTGAGCACGGCATAACATATAGGCTTGTCGAATCATTGTTGTACACCTGAAACCAGTGTAACATTGTGTGCCAAGTATACCTCAATTAAAAAGAAAGAATTTGGGGCACCTGGGTGGCTCAGTCAGCTAATCCTCTGCCTTCAGCTCAGGTCACAATCCCAGGGTCCCGGGATTGAGCCCCACATCAGGCTCCCTGCTCAGCGGAGATCCTGCTTCTCCCCCTCCCTCTCCCTCTGCCTACCACTCCTTCTGTTTGTTCTCTTTCTTTCTCTCTCTGTCAAATAAATAAACAAATAAATCTTAAAAAAAAGGAAAGAAAAAATTAAATTCAATCAATAATAAATAATCTTGTGCCTGAATCATGCAGTTAAATCCTCAACCCCTCCTTGGTGATGCACACATAAACTTCGAGCATATGGCAGATTCATTCATTCAACAAATTATTGAGTACCTATTTGATGCCAGGAATCTTGCTGGGTGCTGAAGTATAAAGATCAGTAAGATATGGTCTGTGTCCTTTCATCTGTCAATGGACATCTGGGCTCTTTCCATAGTTTGGCTATTGTGGACGTTGCTGCTATAAACATTGGGGTGCAGGTGCCCCTTCGGATCACTACATTTGTATTTTTGGAGTAAAGAAGGTGTGTGTGTGTGTGTGTGTGTGTATGTGTGTGTGTATACACACACATACACACACACACAATGCAATACTACTCAACCATCAAAAAAATGAAATCTTGCCATTTGCAACGACACGGATGGAACTAGAGGGTATTATGCTAAGTGAAATAACTCAATCAGAGAAAGACAATTATCATATGATCTAACTCATGTGGAATTTAAGAAAATAGAGGATCATGGGGGAAGAGACGAAAAAAGTTAAACAAGATGAAATCAGAGAGGAAGACAAACCATAAGAGACTCTTAATCATAGGAACAAACAGGATTGCTGGAGGGGCTGAGGGGCTGGCAAATGGGGTAACTGGGTGATGGACATTAAGGAGGTCAGGTGATGTAATGAGCACTGGATATTATATAAGAGTGATGAATCACTGACCTCTACTTATGAAACTAATAATACATTATATTTTACTTAATTGAATTTAAATTAAAAAATAAAATGGGGGGAAGGGGGAAGTCTTGTAGTACTAAACAACCTGTGGGATCTGGTGCTATATTCATGTTAAGAGTGTCAGAATTGAGTTGAATTGTAGGGCACCCAGCTGGTGTAGAATTGCTTGGTGGTGGTGGGAAAATCTCCACACATTGGAATTTGGAGTAGAAGTATATCATAGTTTTGGGCGCTCCTGCCCTATTTCAGATGCATCATGATGCTACAAGAGGCATATTGTCATGTAAATATTTGTTTTTAATTGTAGTTTTTAGTGTGATATGCCTAGCAATGTTTAAACCTTTTCCCCGAACCCAATCATTGCAATTAATACTATATTAATATATCATGTAAATTTTAAAACACAAAATAAAAATTATAAAAGATGAGATATAAAAACATTAAAAAATATATATGGTCTCTGCTTTTAGGATGTTTAAAGTTAGTACGGAAAAACATAATGAGTTAATAGCTGAAACCAAGAGGTACTAGCACTAGAATCATAGTTGGTCCAGGATATGAAGAAGCATGAAGCAAAGAGCAATCAACTCAGCCTTTTGAAGGTATGTTTATCGAACAAGCAACTTCAAATTCTTATTAATGAATCAATCAGATAATATTTTCTTGTCAGGTTGTTGCCAGCCCCTTGACTCACTCCCATGTGTCCTAATAATAAAGGCAGAATTTTATTGAAAAGCATACCCTGTAACACAATGAAAGGCCCCTTTTGCCTCAAGTAAATAAACAAAGACAAATTTTTATCAAATACAGGGGCTTTGTTTGACAGCAGTAGATGTGTTTGCCAGTAGACAGCGTACATGCATGAACATCAAATATTGTTTGGAAAGTGCGTGGTGAAGCAGCACTGCAGGCATGCCTGTGATCATAGAGGCTGGCCACTCCTGACAACTGATGGGGCTGTGAAATTGGAGGCTGATTATGAACAAAAGGACTAGTCAACTAGGAAGTTAGTGTAGAGAAACACTTCAGTGCACAAACAAAGCATTAAAATACAATGTAGCTCTCTAAATGTTGGAGCGGGAGACAGAGATGAATGCACTGAAGTCATGAGTCAACTTTTCAGGCATCTGGAATGATTGCATTCTTAATGCTTCTGGTTTACTGTCTTGCATCCTCTTATTATATTCCCATCACAAAAATTTGAAGGAATTATGTCATTTAAAAAAAAAAAAAACTTGCCCAGAAATAAAAAGAGGCTGTCTCATATTTAGAATGTGGTGTGAAAAAAAGTAGATAATATGGGATAATGCGTTACTTAATTCATTCACTGAAAAACTCCTTACCCCTTGTTTGATGAGGAAATTAAAAAATTCCTTCTCAGGTCTTAAAGAAATCCTGTTTCCCGACCTAGACTTTAAGAGTCTCGCCATGAAGGATACTTAGAATAACATATTTAACATATCTTCTGTGGATCCAGCATAATTTGAAAAGATTCAGTGGTTACTTTTTAGGACTCAAAAAGCTTTGCAAGTATTTACAAATTAATCTTTATCTCTCAAAAAGTGGCTAGGTGGTAGATATTTAGACCTCTCCCCCAATGATACTAAAGCAGGAAAAACTAATGTGACTTCCTCTAATACCACAAAACAAATTAATGGTGAAGGTGGACATAGAAGCCCTAATTTCTGAGAACCTGTCCTCTCCCATGTCTTAATCAGCTCTTGCTCCTGACAAGTCTTGTTAAACATGAGAAATCTCGCATTGTCTTGAATCTTTCTGTGAAGTTGAATCAGAAGCATTCAATATCAAATATCATTTCAACTGGTGTGAAATTGTAAATTTTCTAAAAATTGTTGTTCTCTTTCACATGTAGAAGGTGTGCTATGTGTTGGGAAGAAATCCAATAGAGTAGTCATAAGTCCTTGAATACAATTGGGTAGGTGACCCTTCTGATAACATTAATAATAATGGAACTTAACTTAAGACCTCAAGAGACTAATACATCCCTCTAGACCTAAGTTAAAAATTGGCTATATGTTTTTCCCCATGCCTCTTCTTTTTTAACACTTTCTTTATATGACACTTAAAAATATTCTTCCTGTTGCCTTCACACTCAGGAAGGAAAGAGAATTGTGCACAATTAATTTAAAAAAAAAACTGAATACAGAAGATATTGAAGCATCTCTTAACTGTACACAATGAAAAGAAAGCAAAGGAGACTATGTAATTTAAAAAAAAGGTTACTGTATTGGAAAATCCCTGTCCTCTAAGATATCCCAACTTTGGGTCTAGAGTTTTTCCCCCCTCATTTATTCATTTTGTTCATTCAACAAATATTAAAGAGTTGCTTATTATGTCCTAGGTACTGTGGATATAACAAAAGATAGAAATGTCGAGGCCCATGCCTCCCTGGCTAAGATTATAAGTTGACCTGGTCAAGGGAAGATATTTGAAATGGAGCAATACGTACCAAATGTACAAGATTGTTAAAAATGAATTTCAAAGAAATTTCAAATAGTCAAAAGTGCTATACAGTAAATATGCTAATACTCTCAAGCAAAGATCCCAGGAACACACTATAGTTGAAAAAGTTGGGTTTATTGTTCATTTCAGCAAGGGAAAACACACAGCATGTGGAACTGTAGTATGTGTCAGTAAGGGAATGTTAGATGAAACCTATTATAGGATTTGGGCTTCGATTGGGTGATGTGGGCAATCTAAGGAAGCAGGAGTTTGCTCTAAGATGAGATGCTGTCAGAAAGCAGCAACAATTCTGTAAATGAGTATGTGTTTGGCTTTATATTAAGTATTTTTATTCCATTTTTATTGACACATATAGTTGACACGCAATGTTACATTAGTTTCAGTTATACAACATGGTGATTCAACAACTGTATACATTATGCTCTATTCATCACAAGTGTAACTACCACCTGTCACGATGCAACACTGTTGCTATACCATTGACTCCATTCCCTATGCTGCACCTTTTATCCCCATGACTTATTCATTCCAGAGCTGGAAGCCTGAACCTCCCACTCCCTTTACCCCTTTTTCCCATCTCGCCACCCACTCCCCTTTGGCAATCACCAGTTCTCTGTATCTAGAGGGCTGTTTCTGCTTTTTATCTTTATTTATTTTGTTTTTTAGATTCCACACATAGGTGAAATGATATGGTATTTTTCTGTCTGACTTATTTCACTTAGCATAATACCCTCTAGGTTCATCCATGTTATTGCAAATGGCAAAATCTCATTCTTTTTATTGGCTGAGTTGTGTATATATACCACATCTTCTTTATCTGTTGTATATATATATGCCACTCTTCTTTATCCATTTGTTGGATACTCAGTCGTGTATATATATACCACATCTTCTTTATCCATTTGCCTATCAATGGGCACTCAGGTTGCTTCCAAATCTTGGCTATTATGAATAATGCTGCAATGAACATGGGAGTGTAGATATCTCTTCAATATCCTTTTTTTCATTTGCGGGGGGGGGGGGGGTAAATACCCAGTAGTAGAATTACTGAATCATATGGTTTTTCTATTTTTTTTTTAATTTTTGAGGAGCCTCCATACTGATTTCCACAGTGGCTGCACTAATTTATATTCCCACCAACAGTGCTTTACCCTGTTGATGAGATAGATATTCTCACCCAAGGGCCATGGGATGCCAAACACACAACACCTTACCTTAGACAGATGAGATTGGTAGATATTTATGGTGAAAACCTGCTATGCAGGGGTAAGGAAGAATGATATCTGATCCATTTGATAAAGAGGGATGTTTGGCTAGAGGACCTTATGTATGGGAGCAGAGTGGGAGGGAGAGCCTTTGGGAAGGCTATTTGAGCCCTTCCCAATTTCCCCCAGATATTAAAGCAGCACATAATATTGGGCCTTAATTTTAGGACTTACACTACAGTATCTTAATGATTTTATCTACATGGAGGGGGAGACTAGAACAAGGAAAAGGTTGTACTTGGTAAAGAAGCAGCAATTACTCATTTTAGCCAAGAGAGGAGGGCGTATTTAGCATTTTGGCATGTGACCTTGCCTCTGTGCTTAGGCAAAATTATGCAGTGACCTTGCTCTGTCTCATTTGATCATGGTCTCAGGGTGACCTTGTCAAGTCTGGTATAGTGTGTGATAGGAGAATAACACAGCCCAGCTCTGAGAGCGAGGCCAGCTTCTGATTGTACAGCTGCTCATTTTTTTCTTTCTCATTTGGGAAGGAACTAATAGTGGTGGGGTTTTAAATTAGATGGATTGATCAGAGAAAGTTTGGTGAAGGAGGGACCTCAAATCTTGGCCTTCACTGCTAATAAGAATCAGTAGAGAGGGACCACATAGAGAGGGACTGAGAAGGATGGAGACAAGGAGGGAGGGGGACAATTTGTGGAGAGCATTCCTGTCAGAGGGAAATAGCAAATGCAAAGAATGAAATACCTCATTAGACCTGAGGGGTATGTTCTAAAAAGCCATTGGGAGTATGGCTCTTTGCTTCAGTGACTCTCAAGGGGTTGGAGGTAGGAGAGAACCAGAATCTCCCGACAAGAGGAAGAAAATTTTGGAAAGCCTCCAGGGGGTTGTGAGATGACAATCCTCCAGGATGGATGGTCCCTCACTACCTCCACCATTCCCCTACAATTTTAATTTGTTTATGTAGACTTTATATGGAAAATCCAATACTAATTGTTATTATAGCATAATAACAAATGTTAATAATAATAAACATCCTAGACAACAAAGAATAGTGGTTATAAGCATGGAACCTGGAGCCAGACTTCCTAGGTTCAAATTACAGTTTTACCACTTTCTAGCTATGTCAACATAGACAAGTTACTTAACTCATGTATCTCTTCAACTGTAAAATGGAGATAATAATGGTACCTACCTCAAAGGTTTGTTGTCAAGGTTAAAATATATATTTAGTTTTTAGACCCAACTCATGGTAAGCACTTTATAAAGGCTACGTGTGTAATAATGATGGTGACAATGATTGGTAAAGGAAAAAATCTGTAGTTAACACCATATTCCTCTAGTGACAAGTTAATCATGGACTAACCAGGATTATATAAATGTCCACACATCTTATTGAGGAATGGTTTATTTTATTTATTGTTATGTACGGGGCCTCCATTCTTACTGCAAGGACAACAGTATAATGGATCAGTCTTTAGCAATATCTTAAACTATGCATTTAATTTAAAATATTTTTTCCTCTCTGATATGTCTGATACATCCAGGTCTACTACAGATAAGGGTTTTAATACATTCTATAACTGAATTTTTTGGACTTTGCCTGAAAAATGCACTCGGAGCCTCAGATCTTTAATTGAGGCAACCATATTTAGTGTCACTGAAGTAAGTGTGATAACAGCTTGACCGTGCAAAGTTTGACATGAAGAAAACACCTGCCTGGTAATAAGAGGATACATGAATTTCAGACAATAGAAAACCAAAGAAAATTACTACTCTGCCTGTCTTGATCAAATAACAGAGTTTTCTGTTCATTTCACTATATTCAAAAGTTTATTTGGATTACTATGAAATGTTAACAGAAAATCACTTGGATTATGGGCTCGTGGCAGGTGAGGAGTTTTAAAATATTGCTAAGTTTTGATACGTATTAGGAGACTTATTAAGGCAAAGCAAAAGAAAAAAAGAAGAAAAGAAATATCTGTCTTGTCTAGATACTCATATAACAAACCACAGTGATCTGAGAAGGAATTTCAAGTATCTTAGTAGGCCTGGGTATATCAGACATTAACTTAAATTTACATACATACCTTTTCTGTCAAGGTTCAGAGCCTCAATAGAAAAATGTTGAACATCTCCATCAACTGCCATTTTTTATGTTTGAGGGAAAATCTTTTGAAAAATAAAAGAAACGTTACAAACAAAACTGAAAAATTACGGCTTCTTTTTCCTGTGAGCGTAAGAACATTTAACCCCCAACAGGTTGAGAGCATCATTAAGTAAAAAAGATTTTTCTTGTTTTGATGTCAAATTAAGCAAGATTTGTAAAACTCCACTACCGTATGCACTGAACTTAGGGACCCCATTGTAGTCTGTGTTTTCTGCTTGCTTATTGTTAGTTTAACATATTTAGAGTAAACCCTCTTGTTAGACTGCTTTCTGTTTCTAATGGACATGTTTGCACATAATTTAGGAAGCGATATTTTGGTTTGTTTCCTTCCTACGTTGTTTTTTTCTGTTTTTTTTTTCTTTTTACTTAATATCTTAGCATTTATACCAAGAAGTAGTTAATATTGATGTATAGTCAACATTAAATTGACTATAATGAGTTGGTCCAAAGAAAATACAGATAACTGAAATCTATGGTACTGCAAAAATTTAATTTGGTCCTCTACACTTAAATTTACATTGCATTGAACTATTAGCCAGACCTGCTAGCTAACAAACCAATTGAGGATAGTTTATTTTCATTTCTTTGACCCTTCCAAAGATTCATATAACTTAAGGCATATGAATAGCGCTTTACAGTTGATAAGGACTTGTACATATATCATCAATTTTGATCTTCCCAATATCCTTATGAGGAAGGGACTTTATAGAATTATGGAAGATTTTATTATTATCTTCGCTTTCCAGATTAATAAATTGGTGATCAAGCATCATACTCTTAAGTAAAAGCAGGTAATGAGCCTCAGAAAAGCTAAGTCTGGAATTTTAAGCTTTATTGAACTTACTGCCTTGCACTGAGGAAACTTCCAACCTTCTTTCCCACAATAACCCCTCTAGTTATCCTTGTGTGTATATGGCTTCCGACCTTTGAAGCTTTGTCTTTGCTTTTCTCACTCCTTGTCTGGAATGTCACTGCTTTTCTTGAATATCCAAACTGCACCCATTGCTCAAGGTCCAGCAAAAGTTTGACCTGCTCCAAAAAGTCTTCCAGATCCAACTGTTCTTACTTAAAGAATACAGCGTTTGCAGAGATTGGTTTTATGTTCTTAAGTGTTTTATTTATGTTCAGCTAAACTCTTGTACTCAACCATAAGCTCCTAAGAACAGAGACCAACTCTTATACTTCTTTGAAACTCACAGCACTCTTATCACCGGATATATATATGTAGTAAATTCATCATAAATATTTGGCTATTATTCCTTACTGCCCCCATGAAGCCATTGCTGAGCCATAGATCATCTTACTATATCTGTATTCCAGCCATGTGACTTGTAATTTAGTTTGTATAATCACCTGTTATAGTTGAGTTCAATGTAGTCATTTCAATGTGTTCATATACCAGTTGACCCATGCATTGATTTCTGATGGTAGTGAAGCTCAGGCATATGGCCTACAGAGTCAAATCCACTACACATGCCCGATGGATTCCCTGAATAGAGAGATATTTGGCCCATATATCAGTATTAAGAACAGGAACACGAAATGTTATGGAGTGATTGCTTTTCTATAGAATTACATTAGCATCACCCATTCTGCTGGTCATAATTTCTCTGCAGATCAGGGAGATCTATCAATGGTAGTTCCTGTCCTACCCCATAGGAAAATGCATTCCGTTATTCATTATAAATGATGCTGATCAAGCATATTGTCATTACAAATTTAATTTTTAAGAAAGAAATTTCCATGTGGAAATGACATCCTTGACAGTCATTATGTTAAAAAACAAAAAGATGGTAACATATGACAATTCAATTCTTCTGGAATGTAAGTATTCTGTTTAAACAAACAACTGCTTTTGTTCATATTTTAAGGAGAATTTGGAGAAGTCTGTAGTGGGCGTTTGAAGACACCAGGGAAAAGAGAGATCCCCGTTGCCATCAAAACTTTGAAAGGTGGCCACATGGATCGACAAAGAAGAGATTTTCTAAGAGAAGCTAGTATCATGGGTCAATTTGACCACCCAAATATCATTCGACTAGAAGGTGTTGTCACAAAAAGTAAGTACTGATTTTCTTCATTACTTTTTTTATATATCTCTATCTCAGTTCCTTAAAAAAACAAACAAAACTTTAATAGCAGTACCATAGCCATTAAGGGGATAACTTAGTTTGGATATCATTTTCTGATATCACCCCTCATAGTCTTGATATTAGGCTACGACATTATCAGAGTTTGCAGTGGTCACCAAACAGCTTTGAAATGGTATTTATTACCTATAAATCATTTGCTAATTTAACTTGAAGTAATGAATCAAAAGTAAAGTATTATAGATTTTTTTCTAATCTCTATAAACTATTCACTTCTTCTAAAGCTGCTAAAATTTCAGTATTAATAGAAGAAACAATTTAAATATTTTGGGTCATTAAGGTAAAATACTTCTGTTTGGAAAAATATCTCATACACAAATAGAGATGCTTTATCTGAAGTAAGACTTTTACATCTATATAATGGAACCCATCTACATAAATGCCATTAGAATTAAATTATTTTAATTTATATAAAATGGATGAAAGAATTACAACTTCGAGAAAAAAAATCCTGTTTTTACAGAAATAGTGGGATCAAAGCCATTCCTTTGAAGTTTCTTAAAAATACAAAATTAATCTCATACTCAAATAGATTGCTATATAATCACTTTTACTTGAATAATGATAGGACACAAACCTTAACTATATTTCTCCTTATTTTATTCACTAATGAGTTATATAAAACCCAACAGAGAATGGCATTGAAAAAACTCATAAAAAATAATTTAAATCTTTGAGAAGCATTTTCTCATAAAACTGAAATTTCTTTTAAAACCATTTATACGAAATTGAAATTTCATGTCATATTTGAAAGCAGGAAAATATAAAAGCCTTACAAAAACCATTAATTGACTATGTGTTCCAAAGTCCCTCTCACAAGGCATTGATCAACATGCTGCCCAAGGGGAGCGGAAGATTATTGACAGCCTCAATAGTCTGAAAGACACAAAAGAGTACTTGTGTTTTTCTTTTTATGGTTATCCATTTTTTTCAAGTTTTTATTTAAATTCCAGTTAGTTAACATATAGTGTAATATTAGTTTCAGGAGTAGAATTCAGTGATTCATCACTTACATACAACACCCAGTGCTCATCACAACAAGTGCCCTCCTTAATACCCATCCCCCATCTAGCCCATTCCCCCACCCACATCCCTCCATCAACCCCGTTTGTTCTCTGTAGTTAAAAGTCTCTTATGGTTTGCTTCCTTCTCTCTTGATGACAGCTGTTGAACTGGTCTTTTACTTCAGTGACCTTAATGGGGCCTGCCAGTATTTATGCCCTTCTATTGTTCTCTCCATTGATTCTGGGCTTGTCCACGTGACTGGCCTTGGGTAATGGGACATTAACACATGTGATGCACGTGGAAGCATCTTACATGTCTGCACTTTGGATCCTGTCGTCTTGCAACACTCCTTCCTGTAACTCAGCCTCCAGTACTGAGCAAAGCCAGTCCATATGGTGAGGCTTCAAGCAGTATTGCAGAGAGGAGGCAAACTAGAATGTCTAGTCCACAGCTCTGTCTGAGCCCCCTGAGACAGCTTGAATGCCAGGCTTGCAATAAACCATCTCAGACATTGCAACCTCTCCCCACCACCACCACCACCACCACCACCACCACCACCACCACCACCAGATGGCTGTAGCTGCCATTGACATCTTATAGAGCAAAGGAACCACCCAGCTCAATCCAGTCAACCCATAAAGATCATGGGAGAAGATAATTTTTGACTGTTGTTTTAAGCCACAGTTTTGAAAAGTTAGAAATCTACTCCTGCCACTTAAGACTTGTGTAGCTTTAGGTAAATTATTTACCATCTCTATCCTTTACTTCCACATCTATAAAAATAGGGCCAATATAATTCCTACTCCATAGGAAAATACTGTAAGGATTAAATTTGTAAATGTATAAAGCATTTAGCATAGTATGTGTCATAATAAGCCACGCTAAATGGTAGCCGTTATTGGTGCTATGTGCCAGGCACTTTACACAAATAGTTTATCATTTCATTTTCACAGCAACTACTGTGAGTATCATTATCCACTGAAGCTCAGACAGGTTAATTAACCGGCAGAAAGCCCTCTAACCCATAGTAAGTAGCATGGCAGGTATTCAGGCTGAGGTCTTTTTGACTCTAAAACCCATGGGGTGTGTGTGTGTGTGAGTGTGTGTGTTGTTTTTTTTTTCTTTTTTCTATATCTACATGAATCAACCAGTTTTATACTTTAATTATCTTTATCCAATCTGAATTAAATAACATTAAATAAATGACAATCTGAATAAAATAATAAATTACTACTTTTTAAAATAAAGAAAATATTTAGGTTGTGAAATAAATTACTTCTAAAATGTAAAATTTGGAAAGATCCAGCTGTACCACAATAGCTAGCAAAGACTATAATTTAAAAGCGAGAGAAGAAATAACATGTTAATTATTTCATTTATATTTTCTGAATTCCTTGTCATTAATTTAGCATGAACTTTTCAAGTCATTCCTTCTGTCTTATATCTCTCTGGAAGGAAAAATGTAAGTTTAAAGTTGGATTATGAATCTTCCCAAAGCATTTAAAATAACAACTTAAGTATACTGTTGAAGTCTTCTTACATGTATTTTTGCATGTAATATCTGGAAATAAGTGTTGAACAACAAATTTAGAGGTTGAAAGGTATTAGATCTTTTTTCTCCCTTTGATGAATAACATTATGTGACTTTGTCAAAAATGCCTATGTGTTTTATTCACATATCATCATATATTTTATATGCATATATATACATAAAAGTATATGAAAAGGAAAATGATTTATAGCCCTATGAAGTAGTAAGATTTATTTATCATAAATCAGCTGAATAGGTTTAATGAGATAGTCAGTGGTACTCGTCTGCCAGTTTGAAATACTCCGTTTATTTCACATAAACATGCAAACAGCTGACACAGTGATTGTTTCACATCTCTGACAATCTAGTCTCAAAAGGGGACCAGTGACCTCCACATAGCCAGATTTGTATGCTCCCTAAGTCAAGGTCCTTGTTCCATTTCAAGAAAAAGAAAGAAGTGGGGGCAGCAGGGATGGAAGGAAAAGATAAAAAAAGATCATCAAGAAAGGACAGACTCAATATGCTTTTGAGTGGCAATCATTGTTACAGTTTTAACTTGTACAAGTGAGCCCCATATAGGGTGTTGTGCCGCTGCTGAGGTGGGTGGTAGAGATGGAGGAAGGAGTAATTCACACAAAGATAAGTGGGCATATTGATACTGTTATCTTCTTGACTCCAGTGCTATGAGATTTTTAAGGCAAAGGCAATAAATAAATGAATGCCTCATTCCCATAAATACATGGTAATTGTTCCAAGATTGCCCTTAAGTATCTAAAAGATAGCTAGCAATTAATGCTCCCTAAGGACTACCATATTGCATAAAAGATAATACTGACAAAGACAAAGATGCAGGATAGGTTTATGCAGTCATGTTAGTAGAGTATCCTGGGGTTCTGAGAAATAAACACACAGACTCTCAGTTGAAAGTAATGCAAAATTATAGATCAAAATCTTCATCAGATCCTTTCATAAATTCTTAATATGCATACTTTTTATCTTATGTATATGTTTTATCTCTGAGAGATACATAGTACAAAGTTCGTGGGAACACTTTTGCTCTTTCATATTCAGGCGTATAACTACTTCTATTTTAAACTTTAAAGTTAAATGACAAAAAGCTGCATTATATAAAAAGTATGTGTGATAAAAGTTGAACCTACTTATTTGATACACATCACAATTTCATTAACCTGTTAAGATAAAACTGATATAAAAAGAGATTAATTGACCTAAACCATATGTTTAGCACATACTTTTTCTCCAAGAAGCAAATAGAAGCCATTAGTTAGAGAACAGACTTGTAGCCATTAGGAGCACGGACAGTAGCAATTTGTAACTGGTAAGGTATACACCAGTGTCATTAATTACATAACCAAAAGAGAAAGTGCCACTCTTCTATAAAGAGAAGAATTATGGTTAGATAATGAAGCAATACAGTGGTGTAACCACACTCCAGAAGACCGGGCCTGGCAGTTTGAATCATGACGATAGAAGAAACGAGAGGACTAATGAAATTCCCATCTCCCAGCTTAGTAGCTGATAATTAAATTTAGATAGAACAGCTACATCTCTAGCAAATCATAGATCTAGAAAGGAGTAGTAGAAGCCAATCAGGATAGCAAACAAACTCTCAAACAACTTCACTTCATTGTTGGACATCACTAACGACTCTGTGGGACAGTATGGAAGCCTCAACAGGAAGTGCTGGGCCTGGCAAACCCTCCTTAAATATGCCAGAATATTGTGTTCTACTTGTCAAGTAATACATTGTCCAAGATTTTAACTATTGCTGTTGCCACCAATATGATACCTGCCTCTCTACCAGGTTGTGTATCCTCCTGCCTGTTACAGAGTCTCGGGCAAGTCACTCAATGTCTTTAGGCCTCAATTTTTTTCCTCTGCACAAAAAGATTGAAAAGTGCAGACTGGACTAGAAAACACATCTATCCCTAATATTTTGTGTTCTGTTCCTTTGCCAGAGGAAGAGAGTCACAAGATGTTGGTGAGGAAAATTTCTACTGTGATAACTTATCATCCCATTTCTAACTTTTTTTTAATAACTTCAGGTTTGTTTCAGTTATCTAAAGAGAAGATAGGTTCAGGAAGAAACAAAAAGTACCTTCAATAAAGTTTTATCTTTAACAATCTGTGAAGAGAAAAGGGTAGGTAAAATTTTTCCTATAAGCAAAAATTTTCCTGTAAGGAACTATATGGAATACACATTGAAGGGGTAAATATTCTGCAAATCTGATTCTAATAAAATAAATTAGATGGTTATTAACCCCACCTCTGGAGTTCAGCTTCTCTGCTAGCTAAGATAGGTTGAGAGTTTTGTTTTGCTTTGTTTTCCAAGAAATAGTTACTGAGTACTACCAGGTGCTAGACATTGTTGCTGATTAAAACCTAGAGCTATAGAAAAGAGGCACTCAGTGCCCTTGAGAAGCCCACTTGTTGGCGTCAATCCACTGGGAGCAACAAACAAGTAAGCCAGTATTTCCCAGTATGCTGTGTGTTATTTTGGATACAGTTACTATTAATTTATTCATTCACTTGTTCAGTGAATATGTATTGGATGCCCACTCCTTTAGGCACTGGTAATACAGTATTGAAAAAGAGCTTCTATCTACTGCACGAAACCAAGAGAAATTAATGTATGGATATAATTTTAGGTAAAGAGAAAAAAACCTGAATGAAGTGAAAGATCGAGCCATGCCAAGATTTGGTAGATGAGTTTTCCAGGCTGAGGAAATAGCTTCTCAACCCTTGTGGCTAAGAAAGAAGTCAGGATATTGCAGACATCCAAAACATCTGGAGCAAAGTGATAACAGTATGGATTACATATTGAAAGAAAAAACTCTAGGCAGGCAAAACAGTAAGAAAGCTAGTGTAGTAATCCAAGTGAAAAATAATGAGAAAAGCGATTAGATAAGTAAAGATAAGAAGAAGGGAATAGAGTCAAGAGCTGTTTCCAAGGCTAAATTTGGAGACCTTAGTGACTGATTATACATGGAGAATAAAGGAATGGGGATAATTTCAGATGCCTCACAGTTTCTGGTTTAACATAAGTAAGGGGATGGAGAGCAAATTCTGGAGAAATACAGATTTGGAGAGAAAATAATGAATTCTAGTTTGGATATGTTGTGTTTCACATGCCTGGGACATTTAAAGACTTCCAGAAAGCCTCTGGAGCCTGGGTGGATGTCTGGGCTGCAGGTGCAAATTAAAGACTTGTCCCCAGATGAGCAGTGATTGACAGTTGAAACTATAGGGAGGGCAGGCTTTCCTAGAAGGTTGGGGAAAACGATCCTTAACAGACAGACTGAAGAAGAGAAGCTTACAAAAGAGAAGAAACAGCATAGAAGAAAACAGGTTTCTAAGAATGGGGGAGAGATTCATAGAATAAAATGAGCTGGGAAACCAAGTATGATAAGGATTGAGAATCATCTATTGGATGAGGCAATTAGGAGGGCACAGCCCATTATAGCATATCTGAGGATGGTCAGCTTGCAGTGGACTATGAGGTGTGTGCACACTGCAGTCAGACGATAGGTTAAAAATGCAAATTAGATTGTGTTGGTTTCTTACTTACATTCCAAATGTTTAGCCTTCTATGTTATTCATTATTCAAGTAATATCTATTATGTGCCTAACCACTCTGTGCCAGGCACTTTAATAAGCATTGGGTATTTGGCAGTGAATAAGAAAGCCAAAATACCTGTCGTCCTGGATCAGGTCCGTGCATCTCCCTTCTCTGCTTTCATTCTTTACTGGTCTACTAAATTCTAGAATACATTCATGCTAAATGGCAAAGGCATCTTAAATCTTACTCTCATTACTCCCATGTGTCTCTTTCTCTTCCAAATCCCTGAAAAGCTGGACAGAAATATACCAACCTGACCCTAAATGAGTATATAAAGAACTATGATATGAAAAGGACGTGGGTACCTAGAAGGACCAGACACCTCTGGGGTTACCAGCCTCCCTTTTTTCAATCATGTAAGAGGCAAGATCACATGCTGACGAGATGGGTAGAGGGCTTGAGGTATTGGTGGATGTTTGAAGTAGCCCCTGAGAAAAGTGTGAAAGAAAACTGATCAGGAAAAATTAGAAAGATTGTATCACTGTGGACACAAGAGAACTTGAGGCTCATGACAGAGCTGCTACCCTGAAAAGCACTGTTAATGAATGGGGGGGGAAGGTGATAAAATGAAAGTGGAAAGAGGTGCAACCCAAAGGAAAAGGAAGGATGAGAAGCAGCACAAAAAGAAGAAATCGTGAGTTTTTATATTTTCTCTCTTCTCCTAACATCCTTAATATTTACTATTTGCTGTTACTGAAAATAGTGATAGATTAGTCTTGTGAAATTTCTGGAGTCTCCATGGATTCTCAGGATACTTACTGCAAAGTATTTGCCATTCAGAATTATTATGTATACATATTGATAAACAGAAAATGAACTAAGTGTGACTATAACAAATAGGAACAAGATGACATATTCTGGTAGCCCGGTGTATCTCACTCTGTTCAAGCAGCACTGGGGCTGATTGGGATCACCAGCTTATATTTCTGCCAGAGTGTACTTCCCTATTTACAACAGAAAATATACTTTGTCTGTATTCAGGAGGAATTTATTCTTGTTCTTTCCATGTTTAAGTATCTGGATTTTCTAAAAGTCATCCTGTCTAATCCCCTTCCTAGATCTGCCTCTAACTTAATGTCTCCTTCCTGTGGCTCTCTCCTCTCCCTAACTAGCCTCCTAATTACTGGGTAGACTATAAGAAGATAGAACAGGTTAAAAATTCTAGTAACAGGTTGCTCAATGTGAAGATAACACTGTAAACTGTAAGAACTAGGAGAGAAAAAAGGAATATAAATACAAGTTTATCATGCGTGATGTTGCCTTTTAATACCTTGAAATCAAATTGAATAGAATTATCTAGACAGTGAAACCTTACTCCTTTCCAAAAATAAAAATTCCTTCCAAATCACCCATGATGCAATTTTTTTCTGGTAAGAAGTTTGATGATGCCGAATTGGAGATGGACTATGGATAAATCTATCTGATTGACGTGAATTTGCATTCATGAACTCAGGAGAGGAAGAATCATTCTGCCAGACTGGAAGTTCAGGCAATCAGTCAAGCCTCAGGAACCTTCACCAGGTTCCTGATGGTCTTATGTAGGACTGGATAAAGACCAGTAGAAGTCTTTATCACTGAAAATGATTATGGGCTCCTTGCATATGTGACTTCTAATAAAAAAAAAAAAAATCCAGGAGCGCCTGACTGGCTCAGTTGGTTAAGCGTCTGCCTTCGGCTCAGGTCATGATCCCAGGGTCCTGGGATCCAGCCCCATGTCAGGCTCCCTGCTGGGTGGGAAGCCTGCTCGTCCCTCTCCCACTCCCCCTGCTTGTGTTCCCTCTCTTGCTGTCTCTCTCTGTCAAATAAATAAACAAAATCTTTAAAAAAAACCATAAACTTAATGAATAGAAATCTAGCAAGCTTCTTATTTAATGTCACGATGAATATTTTAATGCTTATTTTGTTGTTGTTGGAATATGTTACTGTGACTTTTCTCCAATTTTCACTTAGATATGATTTCATACTTACAGAAAAAGTTGTGAAAATTATATAGTTCCCATAAAAACCTCACTCAGTTTCCCCTGATGCTAATATTTTACATAACCATAGGATTTTATCAAAGTCAAGAAATAAATATCAGTACAGAACTATTTACCAAACCACAGAATTTTATTCAGATTCTATCAGCCTTTTCACTTACTGTCCTCATCTGTTCCAGAATCCCATCCAAGCTCCCACATTGTATTTACTTATCACATCTCCTCAGGATCTTCCAATCTGTGACAGTTCTTCGGTTTTTCCTTGTGTCTCATGACCTTCACACTTTTCAAGAGCACTAGTCAGTTACTTTGTAGAATGTCCCTCAGTCTGGGTGTGTCTATTGTTTTTTCCGTAATTTGATTTGCAGTTGTGCATTTTAGGCAGGCATATCACCTAAGTTATGTACCTTTCTGAGTGCACTGTATTGGGGAAAACATGATGTCCATATGCCTTCCTGGGATGTTAACATGGATCACTTGGTTAAGGTGATGTCTTCTAGATTACCTACTATAAAGTTACTTTTCCCTTTTTGTAACTAATATATATTTGGGGGGAGATAATTTACACTATACAAATATCCTGTTTCTCCTCAAACTTTTTCCTACTATTTTATCATCCATAGTAGATCTTGTCTGCAAGATTTATTAACATTGTATTCTAATGGTGATTATTCTGTTTCTCTTTCTTCTACATTTTTTAATCAGAATAGTTCTTTCAGGAAGAGTTCTATTTCAGAATGTTCTATAAAGGGAATTATATAATATGAAGACTTTTGAGTCTGGCTTCTTTCTTGTAACAGAATGCACTTGAGATCATTCACATTTATTGTTGTTATTGTTGAGCAGTATTTCTTTGTATGGAGGTACCATACTTTGGTTATGCATTCAGTGGTTGAAGGACATCTAGTTGGCTCGCAGTTTAGGTGATTATTAATAAAACTGCTCTGGGGCGCCTGGGTGGCTCAGTCAGTTAAGCGTCTGCCTTTGGCTCAGGTCATGATCTCAGGGTCCTGGGATTGAGCCCCGCATTGGGCTCCCTGCTTAGTAGGGAGTCTGCTCCTCCCTCTCTTCTGTCCCTCCCCTGCTTGTTCTCCTTCTCTCTCTCTTTCTCACTCACTCTCAAATAAATAAAATGTTTTTTAAAATTTAATTAATTAAATCTGCTCTGAACTTCAATGCACAGGTTTTTGTGTGAACACATATTTACTTTCCCTTGGGTAAATAGTTACGTATGAAATGACTAGATGGTATGGTAAATATGTGTTCAATTTTGTAAGAAACTACCAAAATGTTTTCCAAACTGAGTGTACCATTTTACATTCCCACTAGTAGTTATAGGTTTCAGTTGTTCTGTACTATTGACAATACTTAGTATTATAACTAAAAAAAAAAATTAGCCATTCTAGTGAATCAATATTGGTATCTTATTGTCATTTTACTTGTATTCCCTAATAATGATTAATTTTGCTCATCTTTTCATATGTTCATTTGCTATCCATATATAATTCTTCTTGGTGAAGTATGTCTTCAGATTTTTACCCATTTTTCCCATTGGGTTAGTTTTTCCTTAATGTTGAGTTTTTGAAGTTTTAAAAAGTATTTTCTAGATATAGTTCTTTGTGAGAAATGTGATTTGTCTGCCTTTGGCTCAGGTCATGATTCCAGGGCTCTGGGATTGAACCCCAGCATGGGGCTCCCTGCTCAGCGGGGAGCCTGCTTCTCCCTCTCCCTCTGCAGCTCCCCTTACTTGTGCTCTCTCTCAACACACACACTCTCTCTCTCAAATGAATAAAATCTTTTTAAAAAATGTGATTTGTAGATGTTTTCTAGATTGTAGCTTGTTTTTTTTTTTTAATTCTATGAATAGCATCTTTAACAGAGTAACCTTTTTTGATTTTGGTAATATTTACTTTATGATTTTTTTACGGATTATGCTTACTGGTATGATATCTAGAAAACTACCTAGGTGCACCTCAGTGGCTCAGTCGGTTAAGTGGTTAAGTATCTACCTTCAGCTCAGGCCATGATCTCAGGGTCCTGGGATTGAGCTCCTGTTGGGCTCAGCACTCAGTCTGCTTGTCCCTCTCCCTCTGCCCCTCTCCCTGCTTGCAAGCATGCACGCACTCCCTCTCTCAAATAAATAAAATCTTTTTTAAAAAGAAAGAAAGAAAAACTTGACCTAACCCAAAGTCACAAGGATTTTCTCCTCTGTCCTCTAGAAACTTCATAGCTTTGCACTTTACATGTAAGTCTATGATACATTTTGAGTTTTATTTTTGTATGAAATGTGAAGTATGGGCCAGGGTTCTTTTTTTTTTCTTTTGCATATTGACCATTTCATCGCCACTTGTTGAGTTAGTTTTTTTTTTTTTTAAATGAAACTGTTTTTACTTTCTCTTTAGTTTCCTTCTTTGCCTAAAATCCTTCAATGGCTTTCCTTCACCCTGAGGACAAAATTAGAAATTTAGAGTATAGAAGTTCAAGGTTCTGTATGATTGGCCCCTGATCACAATATATCTTTAACCTTATCTACTCCCTTTTCTACATTTTAGTTTATATTCTGTTAACAGTGAACCATTAGTGATTTCTCCAAACAGGCCATGCTGTTTCTTATTTCACATATTTGATAATACTCGGCCCTCTTTATGGAAAATTCTCCTTCTCCCCTGCCCCCGTCACCCTTTCTTTAAGTGGCCCCTCTCTGGCTCTAGCTCAGCCCCCCTCAAACCCTCCCTATAAGGAGATGACTCAGCTTATAGGAAACATCCTTTCTTATCTCTGTAGTGGGTTAGACATCAGCATTGCACTTAACATGTTGTACTATGATCACCATTTATATGCATGGCCTGGAAGTCTGCCGTATTCTTACCCTTACACCATAATATTAGGCCCTAGAACCCTTTTCCAATGCCCCTGAGGTTTTTTCTGGGACAGTCCCACCTGTCTGTTAGCTGTTACCTATTGGGGCGCACTTTTACCTACACACTACCTGCCACAGCTCTTGTAGAGGCTTCCCCAGCCCAGCCACTGCCCATCAGTAGAACAAAACTATCCTGCCATTGATGCATTTATCTGTGGTCTTCGAACCCCCATAATTTTGCTGGACCTTGTGCTGAGCGAAGCAAGGAAATAGGCCTTCTCTATCTCCTTGGTCCCTCAGTTTTTTGTTTAGATACGAAGGCTGCACTCATGTTCTCTGAGCAGCCAGAATCTCTCTGGACCATTTCATTTGGTTTATGATGATCCTTAATTTCCTGATAATAAAAGGTTAAGCTGTGTACTGGCTACCTCTTTTTCTCCACTTAATCTTAATTTCCTATCCTAGCTCTACTCCACTCTCCCCTCGATCTCCCTCCCAAATTTCTAATATATATCCCCTCCTATATATTTTAAACTCATTTGCTTTTGAATAGAAGGGGAAATCCTTCGTGTCGGAATGGGCATTTTGGGGAGCCCATGATCTGTTAAGGACAGTCTTTATCTTATTTATTGTGGTGCCTAGCGTGGTGCTGAGCCTAAACAGTGAGTACCTGTGGGTGAAAGAAAATGGTAAGTAAAGGGAAAGGAAGGAAAAGATAGGGCAGAAGAGAAAGAAGAAAGAGGTGAAGAAGGAACCTAACTTTTCCGACATCAAGCCAAGTTCTAAATTTGAACACTCTCTGATGTCAGTCACATTTATATGAAATTGGCAGCTTTTGTCATAATCGTGCTTCTCTGTACTTTGGTAGTTTCTCCTTTCTCTGAATGGCAGTCGTATTTTTTAGCTGTTCTTGTCCTCTGAAATGTTAGCTACTTACTACATTGCATTACAATTATTTAGGTGCATGTCTTTTTCTACTATAGACCAGAATCAACTTGAAAGTGGGACCACAATTAATTCATCTTCATGTACCTCGACATTACCTCGTCTGTGTCTTCTATGCTATAGCACTCAGTCCCAACTTTGGAATGGAAGAAGAAATACACTAGTGTGTTTCCTCTGCCTGAGAAATAAAAGTAGGAATGACTTAGTCCACTCATGATTGAGATACAGCAACAGAATGATGTGAATTTATTGACATTTTTTGAGGTTACATCATTCACTGCGAGTGAATTTAGTCATTTTCCACTCATCATAAATGTCAACCAAAGGCATCAATGATTTTTTTCTCCTTTTCATTCAGATGCAGTGGCTATTTCAGGATTCTTAGCCCTGAAAGTAATGCATTGACCTTTCCCCTAAACATTAGTGGCATGGTTTTCTTGAAATAAGTTCAGTTTTCATTTTGGCATAGCCATATATTATATGAGACATGCTATTGTATTTGGCACAGCAATCCATAAATACAAAAAGCAAAAGCATCTCCCCGACTCTATTCCCATTTCATGAACCTAATCACTGAAGTATTCCATTACACTGGGATGAAAGTATACAAAAAGGCCTTCCATAAGCTACAGTTTCTGTGATTTAATGATTTCTTTAATATAGGTTATGTATCAATGCAAGAAATACCAGGATAGTCCCAGGGGGGAGACAGATCTAGAGAGGAAGTGTAAGGCTGCTGGAGAAACTCAAGCACAGAGAGGGGCCACTTAAAGAAAGGAAGAATCAAGGGTGAGCCTAGGGGGATTTACTAGTTTGTTCCAAAAAATGGAGAAAGTAGTCATTTCCCTAAAAGAGGATTTATAATTCATATAATTACTTCTTACATTTTAGTTAAATACATTTACTAAAACAAAAACAAAAAGGTTCCCTTCCGTCAATTCCAATGTTCCAAATTTGTCTGCCTAAATGAAATGATATTCCTTTATCATAGAGTTGACTGGTAACAGATTCAGAAAATATTTCATACTACTTCCAAGTAAGACGTTTGGAAGACTACACTTATCACATGATGAAAGCTTTAATTATACGACATGGAAAGTTTAAAATTACTATTTTTTTAATAAGATAGAACAAATGAAACAGTTCCTATAGTTAAAATAATGCTACCAGTCATGTGTTATATTCTCAAGGTTTTAGCTACAGGGAAATGTTCAGTTGCTAACGAGACCCACCCTTCAGTCTAACTATAGATGCCTACCCTTCTTAGTAATTAAGAAATTGAGAACTGGCCAGGAAGGTAGAAAGAAAAAAGATTGGTAGGGAAGCTAGTATGAATGGAGCAAACCTCTCTCTAAATCAAATTTGAATTCCTTCAAAAGCTTATGAGGAACCTAATTGTAAATTTAATGGTTGAAGGGTATATTTTTGCTTGTGTTAAAGATGTCTCCTTTATAACAGAAAAAAAAACTTATTTTAAAAAATAATATGTTATTCACAGACATTGTGACAAAAGCCACACTACAATTTAGAATATTGATGTCAATCATTGAAAGAAAAAGCAAACCTACATCAAACATTAACTTCAATGGGGACCATTAGAGGTGGGTATGGCTGTAAATACTAGTTTTGTAGTTTCTAAATTTTGTCCAGAAAGCACCTCCTCACTGATGCAGAAATAATAAAACACTGATTATCTAGTTATAAAGACTGTATGCTGGTACCGTAATAATGTAAATCTTTCATAAAAACAAAGTGATCTATTGCAAACTTTTGGATAGCAGGAGTATTCTTTGCTTTACACCATTTCAGCTTTCAAAAATTTTCACAGGAAGCCTCTACTTTCTATTAGTGAGGGAGACCTGTGTTCTGATTTTTTTAAAAAGCTGTAACTTCTTTGTTTTTGTAAATGTCTCATAACCTTTTTATTTGCCCAAATTGAACTTTGTCCTACAAAAACATTGCTCTCAATGGTCAAGTTAGATATAGTTATATAGTTAAATAAGTTACACATAGTTATAGTTTAACTATGTAAAACCTTAGGGAACAGGTTAATATCTACTTTGTGACTCTCTCATACTTTAAAGCAGTCTTCCCTAAACTTAATGCAATTGCCTTGTAACTACTCTTCTTGCTTTGTTGCCCTTACCACAACTTATTTTTCACACCAGAGTGACTTAAAAAAAAATGTGCAAACTGCACTTAGGAAAAAAAAAATCCAAAGTCTTTACTTTGGCCTGCAATGCCTTCAATGATCTAGACACTGTTTGCTTCTTAAATGTTGTCTTCTACTTCTATGCCCTCCTACTGCCCTGTGCGTAGACCATCCAGGCCATCTGTGTGCCTTGAACACAGCAAGCTCACTGTTGCCTCAGGCAGGGCCCCAAGTGTTCTCATTCACAGCAGTGACCTTCCCAATATCCTCACTAGACTGGCATCTGAAAACCTGCAGACCCTACCTTCCCCCAGATACTCATTACTCCATGTCTTTACTTTCTTCCCTTCTACATATAATTTTATAAAATCACGCAGGCTTCATTCTGATGGGCTCAGGATATTCTGCACCAAGGAAAGTTCTGGCATATACAGAAGTAAACACTCAACAGAGAGTGGCTTTATAAATTAATGAACCATTTTAAGCAGTGATACTATTAAAACAATATTGTACTAGCATTTCTGGAATTCCCAGTTTTACTCATGCCATTATTTTGGTACATTATCAAAAATAGATTGTTTAGACCAAATAGATTATTCAGTCTAAAACTTAAAATGTAGACTAAAGCATATTCTGTAAAATATTTTTATTATATATCAAACTGGATGTAATAGGTTTCTTACCTCTTTATAATTATTTATAAACCAGGCATATCATTAATATAAATACTCTGGAATTGGGATTATGTAGTAAATAATGGAATTATCTAATACTGCATATGTTGAGAATTATATAGAGAAGTCTTTCCAGTTTAGATGGATTAGCCTGTTTGCAATTTAGTTAATAAAAATGAACCTCAAAGAAAAGCTTAAAGCAGGACCTTTTTAAAAAGTAAATTAATTTTACAAAGCATATTTATTGGAAAGCAAGGTGAATTTTTTTAATTAAATGGTTTCCCAAAATTACAAACTTATCATTAACTTAATAGTTTTTTGGTCCAATAAAATTATTTTCTAAACCAGGTTTATTATGTGAGAGAGAACATACTGAAAATATAGTAGTGTTTATTTTTGGATTACAGCTTTAGAATAATTTTGTTTTCATCTTTGTATTTTGCATATTATCTGTGCTTTCTAAAATAAACAAATATTGTGTTAGTATTTTGTTTCTAAGCTATGATGAAAAAATCTTTATATTAAATTGAACAACCTTATGAATTTGCCACTTTTGTAGGTGAGAAATTGTTGAATGTAGGAAATTTCAAATGGCTCTACCTAAGAGTTAGGTTTCATTTCTAATAAACTCAATTTGCAAGTGAGTTGGTCAAGTTATAAATGGAATGTTACATGTGTGCATAATTTTTTTTTATAACTGAACCCTTGAAACAATTGAGAGAAACACCTCACCAAGTAAAATAGTAAATTAATCTGTGACATAAACCCAACTCATCCTAATTTAAGGAAAAACAAAAATAATTTATTGAGTCTCATACCTGAAAAGTGTAGTAATCCAAGAACAGCTAGATGCAGGAGCTCAAACAACAGTGAAATCACTGATCGATCGATTGATCAATCAGTCAATAGACAGAACAATACATAGATAGACAGATGACCTCTACTTTTCTCTGCATGCTCCCTTTGGCGTCCTTTTTAAGCAGATTCCTTCTACTTGTTGGAAAGAGGACTCCCTGAATGTCTATTGACCGTGTTGTCGATAGTTGGGCCCCATGTCCATCTTTGGTGTAATTGTGTCCAAGTGGATGGGATGCTCCGGCCATACTGTGTCACATACCTCCTCCTCTGGAAGGAGATACTGACAAGAATAGCTTGGAACCAGCAAAGGACATTTCCCAAAAGGAAAGACAACAAAGAAGTAATTGATGTTCACTTTATGGATTTTTAAAAAACATCTCTAGAAAATTAATTTGTTTCATTTTGATAGTTACAAACATAACTCTATTTTGGTATGTATAATTTATATATATAGCAATAGTATACACTATCAGATTTGCAGGGTAATTCATAAAATAACAGACTGGGAATGAAGTCACATATTTTAGGAAAAATACATTGTTAACAGCAACAATTTAGCATAACTATGATTACGTTGTTCATTAACTACAATTTTATGTTTTCTTTCAATAGCTGCTTGTAAACGGAGCTAAGAAAATCAGTGGATTTTTTGCTATTTAAATTTATACTTAAAAATCAAAAATATAAAGAGTGAAAATAAATCTTAACCTGCCATTTAAAAAATTATTGTTAAACATAAAATGTGATTATTTTTCTGCCATCCAGTTCCATCCCCTAGAGTTAATCCCTATTAATTCAGAGATAAGCTTCCTAAATTTTCTATACATGTATATGCCTACGTCTCTATCTGTACCTCTCCATGTATTGTTTTATGCACAGAACTGGAATCATGCTATACAAGTTAGTTTCAACATCTTTTAATTAGCCATTATGTTATTTAATATTAGGTTTGAAGATGAGTAAATGAACAACTCTAATCATGGTGGCTTAAATTAAGAAAGAAATTTATTTCTTCCTCACATAAAAATCTGGCTCTCCCATGGGGCCCAACTACAGACAACACAGTCAATAGACCTGCAGGGAGTCCTCTTTCCAACAATTAGAAGGAATCTGCTTAAAAAGGACGCCAAAGGGAGCATGCAGAGGAAAGTAGAGGTCATCTTTCTATCATCATCAGTACAGCGCTTTGTGACCATTCCGTGATCATTAGGGAACCAGTTTTTTTCCTCCTTTTTCCACTCTCTTTAGCACAGGACTTTAATCTCACGGTCCAAGATGCTGCCCTAGTTCTACCTGTTCTGTCTACCTCTAGCCAGCAAGAGGGAGGATGCTGCTGGCTGGTCACATTAAAAACATTCCATAAAAGTTGTGCTGAGAAGAGCTGCAAGAGAGGCTAGCAAATGCAGTCCTTCTCTTAGTGATCATGTTATCTATATTAATTATGCCTTTTTATTTTCTGTATTTTCTGATGTTTTGACATCTGAGACTTGCTAATTCTAAAGAGCCTCGCTCCAGGGTAACTAATTCCTGCAGATGGTTGAAGACTCACTTGCAGTGGGCCTTTCATATGCAAGCCAATCAGTACAAAGCCCATACCCCAACCACCTCCTTAACTGAGCTCTCCCAACCCAAATATTATGCCCCTGTCCTAATTACCCTAGCGCCAGGTGTCAGACAACTAGGGGCAGCCCCTACACCCTGAAGCCTCCAGAAATCATTTCAACTAGCCAAGTATAAACTTGCTTGGCCAGTTTATATTGCCTTGCCCATTCCTTCCTGCTAAAACCCTAGCAAAGGCTCTGGTCCACATTTTCCCCTCACTCTTGTTCCCTTCTGACCAACCCTGGTGCTTCTCATGTGGCCTGTGTGGTCAGCTGTGCCTCCTGTTTCTAGGAATCTTAGAGTCTAAAAACGTATTCCTGCGTGACTGTCATTATCAGTCTGTATCTTACCACACCTGATCAAAACAAATCCTGGGAACATTTTAAAACATTACCAGATAGTGTTGAATGTTGCACACCACTAAAATCAAAGAATTAAAACCCTTTAAAAAGGTGAATTTTATGGTATGTGACATGCATCTCAATAAAAAAAAATACATAAAAAAATAAAACAGTGAGCTTTTTTCTTTTTTTTTCAGTAGAAAAATGAAATAATAGGTATTGGGGGATGATAGCCATGCCCCAACAATATTATGTTCCAGATTAGTATGTATAAATATCCCTCTTTTTCATGTCTGCCCTAAGTTGCATGGTTATATTTTATTCAGTCTTTAATTTAACAGTAAACATATTCATGTCAGAGGATCGGTTCCCTCAGGGCAAGAAATAGTAGATTTGGCAATTAATAAGGTATTAATCAGACTTTCTTTTCCAGTGTAGTTTACCTACTGAACCGAGGGGACAGAAAAAGAGAAACAACTTGATTTATCAGAGGGTTCTGCAGCTGAGATAAGAGGCTTGTTTCCAGTTGGCCGGAGGCTTCTCAAACAGGAATGGCCAGCTTTCCTCCCAGCTTTTCCACAGGCAGCTAGCTAACTGCCGCAGAACTTCCTGTCTTCTGATAAGAGCATCCGCTCTGCTCCTGGCTCCCACAGCGTCATTCGTGGGAGTCTTCTCCTCAGGTTCTGCAGAGAGCTGAGCCTCTTACTGGGCCACTGGCTACTTTTCATTCAATCAATGAGTAAACCTCAGACATTACCTGACTCGTTCCCCCTCACGTGTTTATTTCCTGTCTCTCCCAACGCCATGGCTGTTGGTCGTTTGTCCTTTTTCCTGCTTTCCTGCGCTTTCTGCTACACTTCTGTCTTCTACATACATAAGTATATGTTGCCTGCATATACTTGTATAAGGCAATATTAATGTATCTTAGAAAAGAAAGATGGAAGTAAAACCATATTTTAAAAGGCTTTAATAAAATATATCTAAGCCTATAATCAGAAATGTTTAAAAAAATTACCCCTGAGGAGCAGGAGGATTACAAGGTCTGGTAGACTTTGTTGTTGTTAATACCATATTGAAGTATTTGTGGCTTTAACTTTATGCTTGTCATGCTTCTTAATAATAATGACACTTCTATTATGCCTTATAGTTATAAAATATTATATTACTCACCTAAAATTGTATATTAAATTAATATTAAATATATTTATTATATTACTTACAAAATATTAGATTGTATAAAAAGATATTACCGTTAAGTTTTTTTCACAGTAAAATTTAAATTGGTTGGGGTGTCAGGGTGGCTCAGTTGGTTAAGCATCTGTCTTTGGCTCAGGTCATGATCCCGGGGTCCTGGGATTGAGTCCGGCATCAGATTCCCTGCTCCACGGGAAGCCTGCTTCTCCCTCTGCCTCTGCCTCTGCCTCTCTCTCTCTCTCTCTCTCTCTCTCTCTCTGTCTCTCATGAATGAATAAATAAAATCTTTAAAAAAATTTAAACTGATTGGCAAAAATCACACCTTTTAAATGCTGGCTCTATGGTCCGATTTTTTTTTTTTTGATGGACACTTTGTTTACTGTAAGTAACCACAACAAACATTAAAAATAGCATATTCAGAAAAATGGGCCATAAAGCCAGTTCAGCTAAAATAAAGGCAAATTTTTCAAATTTTCTCAGTTCCTCCAGGCCCAGGATATTACTGCATGGTACATGGTTGACATTTAAAGAAAGAATCAATAGATGAAAGTTGCAACTCATGTTAAGTATTAAAAACCATGATACATAAGTCGTGACAAAAATTTCCATCCAACATTTTCTTTTCCCAAATGGTAAATAATTCATACATATTGGATCATGTAAAAAAAAAAAAAAGGAAGAAGAAAACGGTAACATTTTGTTGAATTTGATCAATATAGAGAATTACTAGTAAATGTGCGAAGATCTGTGAAGCTAATGTCAAATCTGAAGAAGTTGTCGGCAGCTGTTACACACTTGAAGACCAATTGCTGCATAATCAGAGGCCATAAAAGAACGGAAGCTTAGGTATGGTCCACGTAAATGCCTGGCATATGCAGCACCTAGAGGCAGGGAAAATATCATTCCTAATGTCAGAAAAGAGAGTAGAAAAAGGATAGAGGTGACTTGCATCAGCATGGATGATATCCATGATATCCAATCCATATACCAAGAGAGAAGCGGTTTACAGACAGTAATGAGGACCATTTAAAATGTGTAATTTTGCCAATCAATTTCATTTTTTTTAAAGATTTTATTTATTCATTCATGAGAGACAGAGAGAGAGAGGCAGAGGAGTCTCCTGCCAAAATTCATTTTTTTTAAAAAAGGACAATTTTGTTTCAGAAGTGCATTAAAAAATCAGTTGAATAAACATCAAAAAGAATCTGAGCCATCAAGAACAGCTCCTTGAAGTCCACTACATTCATCAGATGCCATGATTTATAAAGTTCATTAGAAGCATCCAAGGAAAATTAGCTTAAAGAAAAAATATCAAGTAATTCTGTATTTGTAGCAATATTAACAATATTATTCTTACAGATGATTATTATAACCTATAATTATAGCTTTCAAAGAGAGAGGACTATGTCTAATGGAATGTATTATTTATAAATTCTGAAGTGAAGTTTCAAATTCTGCTTTCTAAATAATTCTGACTTCAAATCAATTAAGCTCTGATGGTAACTAAATATCAGAATGTGACTTGAATGTATTAGATATATATAATAAGATATCAGAATTTATAAATTATGAATACAAATATACAGTCCCACATGTTCATTAAGATTTTTAAATTTTCAAGTTCTTGCCACTGGAAGACATCATAAAGATAGGAAGAGCCTTTATAGAATTTGTCAAGTAAATACTAGAAGACAATTTCAGTGCTAAACCTATTAGCCAAACCCCCTTCATTTCAATGAGAAACCTGAAACTTTAAGGGATGGTTCTGCTAAAAATCATATACTTAGTTATTACTAAATTTAGGATTATTTTGGACAGTGATGACTTGAAGTCAATTTTATATGTTGATTATTCAAGTTTATTTGCAAAATCAAGGCAGTTTTTTTAAGAAGTCACAGAAATCCAAGTCTTAATCCAAAGAGATTGTGTTGACTCTTATAACTAGAAATCTGGGATCATTTAGCTGCAGGAATGGCTGGATCTAGGATTAAAAACAAAAATTGCTTTCAATCTCTTGGCTATGCTTTATTCTATAATGACTTCACTCTCAAGGTGAACTCTTGTTATGTGGCAGCCCCCTGTATTTTGAAGTTAATCCTCTACCTACTTCAATTCCAATGAATGATTGCCTTTATAACCTAATCATTGTAACAAAGCCCTGGAATGAGCTTCATTGATCTGACATGCTATAGGCTCATCTCGAGCTCAACAGGGATGGAGGGGTGGATTATAACCCTACCACTACCAGATAGAAACCACATGAAATGAAAGAAAGGAAAGGTTCTTTTTAAGGAAAGTCCATGTGTTCTTCTAAGACCAAAGGAAAATGGATTGCAGGCAAGCAAAAGCAGATGTCTACTATATTCAACTGGGTTCATTTTTTATTCTTAGGATGACATCACATCTGGCACGCTTAATATTGTAGTGTTGTGGAAAGAGCATTGGGATTGAAGGCAGCCAAGATCTAATTGTATGACCTTGAGTAGGTCACCAAGCCTTTCTAAGTTTACTTTCTACATACCTAAATTGTTAAAAATACATTTATCATTGCAATTCTATGAATGATTTGATGAAGGAAAAAAAACCTGTTAAAAAATGCTTATGAGCCGAAAAATAAATTCAAGCCCACTATGTTACACAACTTCCAAGGACATTATTCACACAGAATACAATGGAAGAAATGTAGCAATGTTGTCTATCAAATGGGGCTAATAATACCTTCTTTACAGAGTGCTATGAAGATTTAATATGATAATGTGTGAAAGTGTCCAGCTTAATGCTAGTCACTGTTATGGATTGAATTGTGTCCCCCAAACAGACATGTGGATGTCCTCTCTGCCAGTACTTCAGAATGTATCTTATTTGGGAATAGAATGGTAATAGATGTAATTAGTTAAGATGAGGTCATATTGGAGTACGGTGGGCCCTTAATCTGATATGACCGGTGTCCTTATAAGAGGAGAGAAGTACATACAGGGAGGAGAATGTCATGTGAGGACACAGAGACACATAGGAAGAAGACAGCCATATGAAGATAGAAGTAGAGATTGGAGTGAGGTATTTACAAGCCAAGGAACTTGGCTTGCTGACTGACAGCTGTCCCCAGAAGCTAAGATAGAGGTATGAAAGAAATTCTCCCTCAGAGCTCTCAGGAGGAATCAGTAGTGCCAAAACCTGCTTCCAGGCTTCTAGACCCCAGCACTGTGAGAGAATAAACTTTTCTTGTCTTCAACCACCCAGCTCATGGAACTCTATGTTGTCCTGTAGGAACCTAATGCAGCCACATTGGAGTGACTCATGGTTAGTTAAACTTGAAAGTAATTTATTTTAAATGTTTTTGAAAGGTAATATTTCTTATGTATTTTAAGTCTATATTTTAAAAAATAATATTTAACAACCATTTTATTAGTGTTGGTCATCTCATTATAGCTCTGTAACACTTGCCACTTTTACCTATTCCCTCCTAGAAAGCCTGTCTTGTCCCACTTGATACCCTTTTCTCCCAGCTCTTCCCTTACTCCTCTGTTTTCTGGCTTTATCATGTCCTTCTCTTCCTCTGCCCTTCACTGTGGAGCCCAATATTTGACCCTCAACCTTCTTTTTACTGTGGTCACCACCTACCATTCAGGCATTACCAAATTCCGGTAGAACCAGCATCCCTCCTTGGAGCTTCACATATGCAATGGCTGGTTGCTCTTCTCTATCTAGATATCAAAGACACAGCTCAGAGTATGTCCAAAACAGAGTCATGACCTTTCCTTAGATATGCTTCTCCCTCATCATAAACCCAGGAGTCCTCATAGATTGTTGCTTTCCCTTAGTCTTCACATCTAATCCAGATCCACACTCCCTGGCTTCTACCTTCACTCATGTCTTTCTCTCCTTGTTCATCTCCATTTACTAACTTGGTTAAATCTCTCATCATCTCTTTTCTGAATTAAAGAGAATCACATAACTTGTATCCCTTGCCTTCATCTTTGACACTCTTAAACTCCTTCTACCCAGTGCTGCAGGAGTGATCTTTACAAAATGCAGAACAAGACGCCTAGGTGGCTCAGTCGGTTAAGTGTCTGCCTTCGGCCCAGGTCATGATTCCAGGGTCCTGGGATGGAGTCCCCCATAGGGCTCCCTGCTCAGCAGGGAGTCTGCTTCTCCCTCTGACCCTACCCCTTGCTTGTACTCTCTCTCTCTCTCTGAAATAAACATATAAAAATGCAGAACAGATAAAATTAGTCCCCTGCTTTAAAATTTTCAAGTTTCCCCACAGTTTAATGGAGAAAGTTCAAGTTCTTTAGCAGAGTATTCAAGGCCCCCATTGATCTGGCATTTGCCTCCTCTCTAGGATCATTTTGCTAATTGCTGTGCATGTTCCAGCTCTATTCAAGCACTTAAAGCTCCCAGAGAGCACCATGCTCCCTACAGCAGCTCCATCTGCTCAGAATGTTCTCTTCCTTCTTAGTATCACTTTTCCCTTTTAGGTTCAAATCAAGGCTTCCCTACTTCATATAGAATTGTGATTTCCTTTTTTTCCCCATTGTACCCTACTCAAATATCTAACATAGCATCTAAAATGCTGTGTTACCCTTATTATTTTATATACATTTATCTCTCCAAGCACCTCATGAAGCAGGGATTCTGCTTGATATAGCTCAACATATGGCATATAGTAAGTGCTCGATAAGTATCTGCTAAATTAATGAACAAAAAGGAAAAAATAAAGTAATGAACAAATGTTAGGAGTAAATATTGAAGAGCAGTCCCCCAGTGAAATATTTCACTTGAGCATAAATAAATGCTTGGTTCTGTATACATTGACAATGGTTAAAAGCACAGACTCTGTTGTCAGGTTGTTTAGATTCCCTGTTCTGTCACTTATTTAGGTGACTTTGAGCAAGTTACTTTACTTCTGCAAAAACAAAGCAAAAAAATGAAAAAAGGATGTAATAGTTCTGTCTTTATTGAATTGCTAGGAAAATTAACTGAATATTTGTATTATTAAGAATGTATTTATGAAGATTAAGTAAGAACATAGTAAATGTTATACACATTTTTAAAAATACTTTTCATGAAACGATTAGAAGAGCAAGAATTTTGTTTTAATTGGAAAGAATTCTTACTCTTGCTATCAGCATATATTGAAAACACTGAATGTTATATTACTATTAACAATATTTCTGTAGCTACTGGTACTTTCCAATATGCATATAAAACTATACCCACTTATTTAAAATAACAAAGGTCTTTCTTTCCTGCTGCATGTAGAGCAAATGTTTGCTATGTTCAGCCATTACTCCCTAATGGCTTTTCTCTGTACAGGGATACAGAATACAACACACTGGCATTGCATTACTTTTCTTTTACACAGTTGCCACCAGCAATTTTGTGGTTGAAGGCCACATAAGTAGAATAAAAAAGTAAAATATAATGAACTCATGATACACATACGACTGTGAAGGAGTCAAAGAAGTGAGTGGTCAGGAAAACTACGGAGGAAAAGGGCCAAGAATTGGGAAGTAAAAGGTGTCTGGGATTCGAACAAGCAAATAGATGGTACGGCAGGAACTCCAAATGGGAGGAACAGCATGAGCAAAGGCACAAAAACAAGAGCATTTCTGTATTTTGGAGATGGGAAGCACCTCAATATGCCTCAAGTATTAGGTTTATACGATGAGGAATTAGGATAGAAATCCAGAGGGTGTGTTAAACTATATTATGGGAGGTCTTAAATGCGAAACCATGATATTTTAACACTACCCAAAATGTAATAGAAAGATTTTAACAATAGAAAGGTTTTTTGAAGGTTAGAAAGTTTTGAAGAATAGATGACAGGTCCTCCTGAAAGGGATGGTGTACAAAATTACTATCATAAGCTAGAGGTTAAATTCCAGCCAGACTGCAAGGAAATAATATCCTTCCACAAGCAATTGTAGAGTCTAGAAGCCAGAATATGGCAGCAAAGAAGATAACAGATTCTGTTAAGAACTGAAGAAGCGTCAGCAAGAGAAAGGTCAGGCTGAAATAGGTCACAGATAGAGTCAGGGAAAAACAGTTTGAAACTGAAAGCCCAAATTCAGGGGTAGAGTCTGGGATGAACAGAAATGGCCCATGGTAGGCAGAGCCCAGGTGAGATTATGTTATCACATATAAACATATCACATGTGCACAGTAGGGAGTGGTCATCTGGGGCAACAGTCTCAGTTGTTACAAACTATTGCTGCCAGGGCAGCCCGGGAACTTAATAAACCCTAATAGGGAAAGAGTAGAAGCAGAGGTACTAATTAGCAGCCTGTTGCAATAGTCAAAATTAAGAGTAGTAAGGGCCAGATGTAATGTGGTAGAAATGGGATTATGGGGGTTGACAAAAAGAAGATTCAAGAGAAAAATACGCCTTTTCAAAAAAAGTTCTAAAGTTAAAATATTATCTTTTGAAACAATTGCTTATGCCAGGTAATTTCTCTAAAGTGTAAGTACTAATTGATAGATTCTAAAGCTGAGCTGCAAGCTAAGTTCTTGTACTTTTGGAAAAGTCACTCTCCCAGTGACCTGGCTACTGCATTATCACCTCAAATGTCATTTTTTCTTATTATTTCATTATGATATAACCTTCAAAGGACAAAAATTACCTGTAAGTCATAAATCTTATTTCCCTAAGACCAGAAGAAAGTCTGCCTTGACACTTAAAACTCTCTTCTCTATTTCACACTACACACAGACACCCATTAGACCCCAATTTTTCTATTACCCTGACTCACCATGAATTTGCTGTTAAATAGCTTTTAATTGAGATCGAACATTAAGAAGCTACAAAGAAGTGAATTCTCAGTTCACAAAAGACTAATTGCCAAGCCCTGCAGCATTTATAAGCATCAAGGTCAATGTGAAATGTAGAAGGTCAATGAAACTTGCTTGCAAAAGAGCTCAGGACTCAAAACCAACATTGCAATGTATAACACACTAGCAGCTTTCCAATATACCTCTGCTGCCACTTTCTGTTCATAAAACCATAAGGTTATTTTAATCCAGTTTTACTTTTTTCCTTTCGTCAGCATGTTATCCATATAGGCAAGCTATCCTTTTAATCTTGGCAATTTATTTGAAGTAGAAGCTTTCGTGGACCAAAAATCTATATGGTTCTGATTAATGCCTCTGTGACCTTAAACACTAATCCCTTAGTTGCTCCTTTTTCCTGTTTTGTGTTTTATGCTGATATTGTAACATGCTTCTTGGGTTATAAGGCACTCTTGGTAATAGAAGACCTTAGCCAGGTAACATAATCATCGTAAATGATACTGCACAGGGTTCTTGGCCTTCTGGTTCCCAGATTTTAAATCTGAGGACAGTTTGGATGTGTAAGATTTTTTTTTTTTAATTTTAGGAATGCTTTGTGTTGTTGTATAGCTGACTCGTGAGTGACCAATTTTCCCAATAGATTTCCTTCTCATTTGCCTGTTGATTGCCTGTTATGTGCCAGATACTACACTACGTGTCCCTCATACATAGTTTTAGAAATCCTCACAAACATGACAAAGTTAATTATTATTATTTTCCCCATTACACAAATAAAAAGATTACTTCAAGGATGTTAAGCAACTTGTACAATATCACACAGCTTGTTGGGGGCAAAGGTAGGCTGTGATCCATGTCTGTCTGACTCCAAAGCTTTTGCTCTTTAGTTATGTTAGGTCAAATCTTCAACTTTCTGCCCACATCTTCATAACAAAATCCATATAGATTATATTGCACCCCTATAGGTAGGACACTGCTGAATTAAGGATAAGGCAAGAAAATAGCCAAGTTTCTTAATAAAGAATAATTCCAGACTTACAGCTTTTTAGTAACAACTGTGTCTCTATTGAATAACTGTGCCTCCCAATGACATGGTTTCAAATTTTTGGACTATTTAAAGGGTAGAGAGTTCTTAATCTTCTTAATTGTGTACAAGGAATTCACTATGCCTGACAAGGGCCAAAACAAGCAAGAACTAAAGAATAAATATCAAACAGTGTGCTTTCAGATTATATTAAATAGAATAAGGCTTTAATGCTGGTCAACTGAAAATGCCAGTGGATTTTTGTTGGCCACAGGTTCAATAATAGATTGCAATGTGACATGACTATTACCAAAAAACTAATTACATTTTGGGTTCCATTGATGTAAGAAAAGGACTATTTTGAAGGAATGAAAGACTCCTTTAATAGTCTATATCTGGTGTACTATGATCAGTTCCAGAAGTAATATTGACAAAGTATATTTTTCTAACAGTAAAGTAACTAAGATGGTGAGATTTTAAAATATGTGTCTAATAAATCAAGGTATGTTTATCCTACAGTCAAAAATGTAGGAAGAAAATGAAAGGAAAATAATAGGTCTCCCCAGACATAATAAATGTTGTTAATACAACTGTTAAGACCAATAGGTGGAAGTTGCATGAAGGCAAATTTTGTATTGATTTTATATTAGTTCAGAAAGCCCAACAATGAAACAGACTGACACAGATTATAGTCACAGAGATGCAAATAGAACAGTAAAAGAATTTCCACAATGTGCAGGCTCTTCTCAATTCTAAGATACTTTGGCTGAATGATAGCCATGATTATTTAATTTTATTTATCAACCTATCATGTAATGTACACCAACTCACTTTCACCTTCTTTTTACTTAAACAACTTAGAAGAAAGTACTTACTTAATTGCTTTGAGAAGAATTGTGTGTTTCTCTCGGAGAAATCCAAATTGCATTATCAAATAGAGGAATGGTTTTAATAATTTATCCTAAAGGCTGAATTTATAGAGTCATTCAATCAACAAACATATATTGAGCAGTTAATAGGATTCTAATACAAATAAGGCTCAGTCTATATTCCCAAAGAGTATATAAGTCTAGCAGAAGTGACAGAGATGTGGAAGATTAATACTTAAGTGCAATAATAGGTAATGGACGAGTGAATGAGGGTCAGGCTCAGCACATTAGATCCATCTAAAGAAGAGTAAGAATAAAAAAACTTCCTTAGAGGAAGTAACACTTAAGCAGAGTCTTGAAGAATGAGTAAGAATTAACTTGGTTAGAAAGGTGAAGAAAGGATATATTATTAGTAGAAAAAGCATGTAGGAAGCTACAGAAGTATGAAACAGGTTAATAGGTTTACAAACCTATAAGCATTTTCTTATTGTGGGAGCAAAGGATTATTAGATTAAAGCAATTTTGGAAGATGTGGCCAAAGAGACTGACAAGGTGAAAAGTAACTGATAAAGACAAAACCTGCAACATTTTTGAAACAAATGATTAATATGGAAATTGGATGATGAATTTCTACAAATCATTTTTAAAAGACCCTATTATATAAGAGCAAAAATATGAATAGCCAATTTGCATAAAAACAAATATGATCAATAAAAATAAGAAAATACATTCAATCTCACTATTACCTAAAATAGGAAAATTAAAATCCAAATTAAATCATTTTTACCTAATTAGCAAAAATTAAGAAGATTGACAGTGCTAGAAAAGGGTGTAGGAAAATAAAAACGTACTTGTCATTCACTATTCATAAGAGTATAAATTGACAGAGACTTCTGGTGGACTATTTGAAAGTAGTTATCATATTTTAAGATTAACATATTGTTCAACTCAGAAACCCCACAACGGTGTAACTATTCTAGATATTCACACAGTAACCTACATACTCACCAGGAAGAAGATGATTAGATAAATTATTGCATATTTGTACTAGTGAATATTACGCAGTTAAAAAGAAGGAGGTAGATCAACGTCATGCCGGGTCTCCAAAACATGTAATCAAGTTTAAACATAAAAAAGCATATTTGTATATCTATGTATATAAACATACATAGCATACAAAAACACCTGAGAGGGCACACATCAAAATGATAGCCGTAGAAGGCTGGGATTAGATGAATGATAAAAGGGAATTCTCACTGTTCTGAATTGCTTAAATTTTAATAAGAATATCTTTGTGCATTACACCATAGTTTAAATTGTAAGCATTATTCTTAAATCTGTGCGGAGCTTTCAAAAGGTTTAAGCAGGGAAATCACATAAAAACATTTGCATTTTAGTAATATCTTCCTGCCAGCTGATATAAGGGGGTTTGGAGGGAAGCTAACCTGGAGATAGGGAAGTCAATTAAAAAGTGATTGCAATAATACAAAGTAAAAGTAATGGAGGAATTAACTAAGCTGTGTAGTAGCAGTGAAGTTGCAAGAAGGAGATGACTGAGAAAAATATTTTCTACATGAAATCCAGAGGACATGCCCCAGAGGATCAAAAGGCAAATGTGAGAAAGGTCTAAATGACCCTCAAATTTCCAACTTAGCAATTAGCTGAATGGTCAAGTCCATTCACTAAGTGAAGAGATACAGAGGGTTGTGTGTGTCAGCGGGGGGGTGTTGGGGAATGAATTATAAGAAATATTATTTTTTGATCCTTGCTTTTCTGAGGAATTGGGGAGGGGGGTTGAATAAGAAGGCTATCTCAAAAGAGAGTTTCTGTGGAATCTTTTCTTCCAAGAAAAAGTACCCACCCTCCACAGAAGGTGTCAATGGCAAATGAGTTCTATCAAAATATACTAGATTCCTATAAAGCTTCAAGAAATTTCCAGAGTCCACAACAGTTGTTCAGTAAATGTTTCCCTCAAGTGATCCAGGGAGCAGTCACATGTACATGTGATGTATAGAGAAGCATATAACTAAAGAGTTATACCCCTCCCACATGCCCTCCATTCCACTCACCAAGCAGCCTGACCAGCTAACATTCAGGGAGAGGCAAAGACTTTAGGGAATGCCTTCTCTCAAAATGGCCTGTGTATACACTGATGTATAAATCTTGACAAGCTTGGATTCTTTGGATCAGCAATATTTTTTTGCCCTCAGGTTGATCCCCAAAGTTACAGAAGTTAAGTGGAAGAAGAATTCAATTCCGGCAGACTACTTGTTTTCCTAAATTCAAAGCATACCACCTTTATTTAATCTATACACTTTGTTTTACTGTTGGAAAGATAAAAATAGAAACTCATTCATGTACAAAACTGTGACATTAAAATTAGATTAGAAGTGACCCATGGGATGCTTGCATTTATTAACCAGAATCATTCTTGTCAAAAGTAACAGGCTTATATCTAAAAATGGTAGAAAATATATGATAAGAGAGATTCATTTAGTCATTTATCAGTGTTTAAATGCTAGGGATACAGTGAAAAGATCACATGATACTGGCCTCATAGAAATTATCTAAAGGCAGAGATGTACAAGAATAGTCTAGAATAGCCAAAATGATAATTATGAAGGCTGTTTCAAAGTATGTGATAAAGTAATCATAGGATTTTAATGCAGTTAATTCAGGCACCAGGCATGTTAAGAGAGGCAAATCAAAAATCAGTTTAAGATTAGAGTCTCTTGGGAGTAACAGAAAATCCCAACCAACAGAATAAAAATTATTTCTCTCATACTTAAGCAACAGCCAGAGGTAATCAATCAATGGCTAACAGGAGGGCTTCATGATTCTCAAAGACCCAGGCTCCTTCCTGAGTGCCTCTCTCCAGCACACTGCCCAGGATGGTTGCTTAAGTCCCATGCTTTAAGGAGAAAAGGGTAAACACTCCCCCGGCATATTTCTTCCTTTTAGGTACACTTACACTTTACTTAATCAGATACAACTTAATCACATAGCCTCATCTGGATGCATAGGAAAGCTGGAAAAATATGGTCTTTATTCTGGCCAGCCATGTGCCAACTAAAAATCAGGGGTTCTTAGACTAGGAAAAAGAAGGAAACAGCTATGTACGGGCCACTGTCAGTCTTTGCCAGCATGAGGTCAGATCACGACTAAGGATGTAGGACCTTCCTCCACCATCAAGAACGAACTGAGGTTGTTCCTTTGGTGGAGTACCCAGCATATGATGTAAGGGCCTGATTTAGTTTTTTAAAGTTGTTTCATTTGGGATCTCTTCACATAGTGGAGATTATTCTTACTTTTTTTTTTCATGATACACATGTTATAAATTAAAGAAAAAATCTCAGGAAAATGAAGTATTTTTGTCTCATTGAAGACTGAATATTTGAAAAAGTCTCACATCTGTTCATTGGATCAGATTGTGCTTAAAGTTTGATAAATCAGTATTTTATAAACACACACATATGGACACAAACATACAACTTTATCTTTATGCAGCCATTTTTCTTTGATCTATATATGTCATTTACCCAAAAAATCTATCTCCTCTTCCTTGTTTATTTCTTGACAAGCCTATTCACTCTCCATTATTTATCTCTGCCAGCACTTTTTTTCTATAAATACAGTTTGGTGGAATAAACCTAAATCTATACCTAAGTACGAACTTTCTGGGACTCTTTCCAAACTAAGAGTTTGTGATTACAGTTAAGCAATGATATTGTCACTTGCTTTTTCCTTTCCTGAAAGTACTTCATCTTCTTAGGTCACTGCCATTCAGTGCTGTGAAAATGTGATTTGAAAAGCAAGTTTAAATGGAGCTTTCTAATTAGGCTGCACTCATTTATATTTTCCCAACCCTGTACGCAGGTTACCCTAAAGTTATATGCACCCAACTAAAGAACATTCTATTTGAGATCTATATGCCTTTGAATATGAATGGGTAACTCTCAATGATTGAGCTTGATCCAGCTGCTCATTCAGCTGAAGTGAATTAAGTCTTCTAGGGCACCAGGGTGCCATTTAGGATATTACCTCCGCCAGCACACTAAATTTCCCTCCCATGGGTGAGCAGCATTCTTCTGGGCGGTATTTTCATCCCCCCACTTCTGTACTGGCCCAAACTTACTGACGCGAAAGGGTGATTCATATGACACAATATTTGCCCACAGCTCAGACGATAAGCCTACACAGTGATCTGCTCCATTTCAGAGCCCACGTGCCAGTGTTTAAAGGGTAAATGAGAGCCATTTTGTTTGGATTATTTTATAAATCAAATATAAACGAAAGTATACCATTGTTCCCTAAACCCTGAAACTGTAACATTTGGTGATAAATTAACCACCATATAATAATCTGGCCCCTTAAAAGTATCAATAAACAAGCATCTTTTTCTTTATTAATATAACATGTACACAAAATGAGTCTATCTAAATAGCAATAAAATTGAATGTAATACTTTGAAGGCAGGAAGTTTTTATTTTTCACTTACAAATAAAAATGTCCTTTTAATTTTAACTCACTCCAGTACTTCTCTTAGATATTAACTCCAGACATTTATTGGTTCCTCTTTTGAAAACTAACATCCAGAGCATAAAATACTTTTTGTGGTGCCATAATTTGTTAAATAATGCTTTGAAAGTGGCTGGGTGCCCAAAGAGTCCATGCAGAAATAAAACGCACTCAAACTGCTTCCAAATGTTTTCCTCTCCAGATATATCATATCAGAAGCTGCCGTTCCTCTCACACTGTCACTATATCCAAGAAGCTATAATCATGCACCACCACTAGAATATCTTAGCAAACCACCCAAATTTATATCCAGGCCAATATTTAAAATGTAATAAAAAGCATGTATGTTAAGTGAACCAGTAATTTAATAACACAGGAGTCTGAAATTGCTTTGGAATTGGCTCTGAAAAATACATTAATGGGGGTATTTTCAACAGTGAACAATACCTGCTAGCTCTCTTTTTCTCACTTTCTCTCTTTATACAACCCATGAATCTCCTTCAGCAATTCTTATAGAACAGGATGTTCCTGGACCCCCATTTTGCACTCAGTCTAATGGCCTGCCAGGGATAGCCTAATGGTAAGCAGTAGTGAAAATGGTGGCACAGCGAGGGGCTGGCAGATTGTCAGGGGCAATATGATCTTAGGCAATCTGGCCATGCCCAGGTTGTGTGGCTGAAGAGGGATAAAATCAGGCTTCTTTGAGCTGGTTTCTTTTTTTCTCCCTTATTACCAGCAATGAACGCTACCTCAGATCAGATCGGAAGGTAATATTGTTCCCAAAGACATCATGCTTAAAAATAGGAATTGCCTCAAAAAAAAAAAAAAAAAAAAAAAGATACGTGAAACTGAGTAAGGCCTGACTCTTTTCAAGCCCATTTCACACTTAGGATCGTATTTGGAGATAGATCCCAACACAGTGTCTGCTTCAGGCCACAGTTAAATTTGCTGGCTCATATCTGGGAGAATTAGGCACACAGAGAATGAATGGTGAGTCAGTCTCTCCCTCAGAAAACAGCATCTCTAGTTCTGTGCCACACTTCTCTCTGGGGCTTAAGCAGCGAGATTGCTCTGCCCTTGAGATCGTCTGTCTCTTCGTCCCTTAAGGATATAGATGAGAGGGCACGTATGGAAAACCAAGAGAAATGAAAGAGAGGGTATGTATGGAGGCCATGTGTCTGGCTGCTTGTGTCATTAAGTGTCCAGTTGTCTGTCTGAGAATAAAGAGCGTATAAGCCAGAGAGAATGGCTTTACAGGTCATGACATTTTTATGACTAATTTTGACTAACTCATTAAACCAGTCGCATGGATTTGGCCATTCCACCCTTAGAAATCGCTGTCAAAACCATCAATAACATTGTCATGAGTCAGAGAGACATGGATATGCTTTATGCTTCCTGTGTTTAAGTTACCTTCACTATTGACCCCTCTATGCAACATACCATGCCAAGTTCTGTCAGAAAATATAAAAATGAGAGACTCTTTGTGAAACTTATTGTAAGCTATGTCATGAACAGAAAGAATTATACTATAAGGAAAAATGTAATAGTATATAACTGAAAGAGGGGAAAGAGTCAAGAAAGGTAGGTAGGGAGGACTTAACATGAGTGACTTCTTTGTGCCAGGCAATTTTTATTTTATTTTTTCTTAAAGATTTTATTTATTTATTTGAGAGAGAGAGAATGAGAGATAGAGAGCATGAGAAGGGGGAGGGTCAGAGGGAGAAGCAGACTCCCCGCTGAGCAGGGAGCCCGATGTGGGACTCGGTCCCGGGACTCCAGGATCATGACCTGAGCCGAAGGCAGTCGCTTAACCAACTGAGCCACCCAGGCGCCCTACCAGGCAATTTTTTAAAACACTCTCTTGTACAGGCACCTGGGTGGCTTCGCCAGAACTATAGATAAGTCTTGGTGTTTTAGGGGCCCTGGATGGCTTCATCAGTTAAGCATCTGACTCTTGATTTCATCTCAAATTATGATCTCAGGGTCATGGGATCGAGCCTGGTATCAGACTCTGCACTTAGGGGAATCTGCTTGAGGATTCTCTCTTTCCCTCTGCCACTCCCCCCTGCAAGTGCTCTCTCTCTCTCTCTCTCAAATAAATAAAAAATAAAACACTATCTTGTGTAATTGTCTTCATAACAGATTATTTTCCACCTATTACCAAAATGGGAACTGAGGCTCAGGGAGTTGGAGTTGCATAAGGTCATCCAGCAAGCAGGGGCACATGGAGGTCTTAAAATGGAATCCCTCTGACTCTAGCACCTATGTGCTTTCCGTGGCAGTTTTACTGCCCCCTGAGGGAACACAGATGAGGGCAAGGTTATTCCAGCCATAAAAAAAATGGAGAGCCTCTTAAAAGACCCTCTTAGGCAGGGCAGAATGGGTTAGTCCAAGATAAGGCATTCTTACTTTGTGCTGGAAGAAATGACCAAAACATTTAAATAACAATGAAAATTCTAGGGGAGCCTGGGTGGCTCAGATGGTTAAGCGTCTGCCTTCCGCTCAGGTCATGATCCCAGGGTCATGGGATCAAGCCCCACATTGGGCTCCTGGCTCAGTGAGAAGCCTGCTTCTCCCTCTGCCTCTCTCCCTGCTCATGCTTTCTCTCTGTATCTCTGTGTCTCAAATGAATAAATAAAATCTTAAAAAAAAAAAACAATGAAAATTCTAGTGTGTTTGTAGTAAAAAGTCAAGAATTTTTTAAACCATTTTTTAACAAAAACTATACGAATGTAATTAACATGTGAACATTACACTTAGGTGGTAAAATTCAGATTACAAATATAAGATAAATATCAAATACTATCATAATTTCAGTTTAACAGAAAGCATAACAGTTATGACAATCATGCTTAACACCTTGGTTAAGAGAAATGGGCACGGGTGTCATAGAAGTGTGCAAAGATTTAACTGTTCAAAAATCCTTAGCCCTTCTGAGAAAATATAAATGGGAACTATGTGGCAAATATTTCTATAATATGGTGGTTTCAGTCCATTAGTGATTATCATGCATTTAAAATAACTGCAGTTGTTTTTGAACACAGAAAACTGGATTCAAAATAAGTCTTTGCTCAAACTAACTAATGATAGTATGAATCCCTTATATTTAAAAATATAGTTTAAGTTTGGAAAGTTTAAGGTGAAGCATTTTTGTTTTTACAATTACTTTTAGATATAATGGACACTATGCTATATAAATAGGTATACTGCTATACAGTTAATTCCAGTCATTATATTTTATATTTGTTAGGCATCATCAGCACAAATTTTATGCTTGAGAAGAAATAGATCAAACAAACAAAATGGTCATATTTAATTTTCTTTTTAAGACAGATTAACCAAATTTAAAGAAGAATTGATATCTCATTTTCAAATTACTGATACAAAATCACCTATTCTAGTTATATATTTTGCCCAATATCAAATAATGTGCAAAAAGCTTCCAGGATAGATGCATTTCCTGTTCAATTTCCAAAACTAAATAAACACTTTTTAACTGAAAGCATTTACATTCCTGGCTCTCTAAAGTAAACACTAGAAAACAAAGTACAAAAAATGATCTCTCAGCTTCTAAATAGCCCACTTAGTTACATAAAGTATATTCTGTCCCAACACTTTCTCAAATTCAAAAGATATTTACTGCCTAAGCATATGACAAACAGTCTTCGTTTCAAATTGGTTGGTCTGTTTCCATGGTAACACTGTGGGAATCCCTTGGCTACCATAAGTCACATTAGTTGACTATAGAATTTCTCAATTTTCTTTGCATCTTGAGCTTGGTCTGTTCTAGACACCAAACAAATTAAATCATGTATTATTTAACATACAAACTCCCATCAGAATGAGAACCACATGTGTCTTCACAGGACTGGCAAGGTAGAGTTTCTTGGCCAAGAGACTGATTTCCTCCCACGTCTGGTACTGCAGCATCATGAGTCCACGGTGGAGTAGGAAGAGAGTCATGGCCTGGACTGAAGGCAGTGAAACCTGGTCCACTTACCTCTGCAAGCATACTTATTCCTTGGGTTTGTATTCAGCAGTAGTGAGATTGTGAATTTTTTTAAATGAGGAGTAACATGATCTGAACTGGAAGGACTTAGGGAGGTGTTCACCTAAGTGTTTACACTATGCGGGTGGGGACAGGGAAGGAAATCC